>NW_020897725.1:9640308-9746967 GCF_003984885.1 Neopelma chrysocephalum | reverse complement strand
AGCCCCCCCCGCGCTCCGCCCTTACCGCCCGCTCCGCTCGCCCGGCGGCTCCCGCGGCTCCCGCGGGGTGTCCGGCCCGGCCCGGCCGCCCCTCAGCGCCCCATCCTGCCCGCGCCCCGCGCGCGTCACCGCCGCGCGACGCGCCCCGCCCCCGGCACGTGACACCGCGGGGGCGGGCGGAGACAGAGACAAAGAGCGGCGGCGGCGCTGAGGGAACCCGGGGTGGGCAGGGACACCGGGAGGGGGATACCGCCAGGGACGGGGACGCCGTGATAGGGACACAGGGCTGCCCTAGGGACACAGGGGGCTGGGGACACCGGGCTGCGCATACTGCCTTAGGGACAGGGACACTGGACTGCTATGGGGATGCACTGGGATGGGGACACTGTGCTAGGGACACTGGGCTGCTATGGGGATGCACTGGGATGGGGACACTGTGCCATGATGGGGCTGCCCTGGGGATACACTGTGGGGGACACCGGGATGGGGAATACTGCTCTGAGCACAGTGCTCTGGGGACGCTGTGCCAGGGACACCGGGCTGCCCTGGGGACACACTGGGGTGGGAGACACGCTGTTGGGGACACTGCACTGAGGATACTGCCTTGGGCACACTGGGCCGGGCACACACTGGCATAGGGACCCTATGCCGGGGATGGGGACACTGTGACAGGAACACTGGGTGCCCGGGGGACACTGGACCGGGAACACTGCTGTGGAAAATGTGTGCCGGGGATGGGGACACTGTGACAGGGACACACTGGGCTGCCCTGGGGATACCCTGCCCTGGGGACACCGGGCTGGGGATACTGCCTTGGGAACAGTGGGCCAGGGACTCAGGGCTGCCATGGGGACACTGCTGGAGACACTGCACTGGGGACACAGGGCTGGGAACACCGCCTTGGGGACACTGGGTTGGGGACACCCTGCGATGGGGACACTGTCAGTGTCGTGGCTTTCCCCAATGCCCTCATGAACCGTCAGCCTCCGTTGTAGCAATAGGGGAGAGCAGAGGGCAAGAAAGATGATGAAGGGACTGGAGCACCTCTCCTACAAGGAAAGGCTGAGGGAGCTGGGGCTGTTCAGTCTTGAGAAGAGATGACTGAGAGGGCACCTCATCAATGTCTATGAGTATCTGAAGGGACAGTGGTAAGATGATGGAATCAGGCTCTTCCCGGTGGTGCTGAGCAATAGGACAAGAAGCAACAGGCAGAAACTCATGCACAGGAAGTTCCACCTGAGTATGAGTAAGAACTTCTTTACTGTGCAGTGACTGAGCACTGGAACAGGTTACCTAGAGAGTCTGTGGAGTGTCCCTCACTGAAGGTATTCAAGAACTGTCTGTACACAATCCTGTGCCATGTGCTCTAGGATGGTGCTGCTTAAGCAGGAGGTTGGATAAGATGACCCACTGTGGTACCTTCCAACATAAGCCATTCTATGATTCTGTGAGAAGGAGGAAAAGGGGTGAAGGTGGCTACCAAGGTGGCTGCAGGGGTGCCATAGCCAGCAGCTGGTGGCCATAGGACAGCCCTAACCAGCCACAGCAGCATCATGGCAGCCTCACTTTTCCTCGCCTTTTTTGACCCTGAAACTGGCTTTATCTGACCCACAGATTTTCTCACTTTTATTCATTTCAACTTCCCCACATCCCTCTGAGCAGGGGTGAGTGAGCAGCTGCATGGGCACTTGGCTGCTGGTGGAACCACCCCACTGCTGTCCCTGTGGCACCCAGAGTTGTGGTGACTGGTCTGTCTGTTTTTCACAGCTGTTAAGCTGCTACTTGCTGGTCCCAGTGCTGAATTATTTGTTCCCTCTCTTGCTGCACATTAAACTCCAAAGCTTCTGCATGGCTGCTGTCAGCTCTTGCTGTTTGCTGTGCTGCTTATCACTGTGTTCTGCTCTGCCTGGGAGACCTGTGATAAAGGCAATGACCGTGAGCCAAGTCTGGCGTTCAGCCCCTGCATTGCTGCCATCCCAGTGTTCAGGGAACCATCTCATGGAGACATTCTTTCTTGTCTTCTTCAGGATAGATGTTTCCAAGCTTGTAATGGTAAGATCAGCATTATCATATCCCCATGGATGTGATCAGTAAGATAAATGTCAAGTTTCCACCAGCTAATAAAAAAGTTTTCCTAGGCATAGTGCATTTCTGGAAACTGCATATTCTGGGTCACAGTCACCTTGTGAGTCCTCTCCATTGAGTGACCTTAAAGAACTTTTTCAAATGTACTGTTTGTGTGGCAATATTTTGGTAGAGGGGGGCCAGGAGAGTGGCTTCTGTGAGAGACTGACAGAAACTTCCTCCATGTCCAACAGAGCCAATCCCTACCGGCTCTGAGATGGACCTGCCACCAGCAACAGCCGAGCCCATCAGTGACAGTGTTTTGCCCCTGAGGGTAACTGGTGAGTGGTCTCTCCCCATCCTTATCTTGACCTAGGAGACTTTTGTTACATTTTCTCTCCTCTGTCCAGCTGAGGAGGGGAGTGACAGAGGAGCTTTGGTGGGCACCTGGTGTCTGGACAAGGTGAACCCACCACAGTTCCTAAACAGCAGCAGGATGGTTTGTGTGGTAGCTCTTGGGCCTGTCCAAAAAGTATCAGCTGTAAGAAACATGCTCTGTTCACCTGGAGCCTCTGGCAGAAAATACCTGGAAGACCCAAGGTTGACCGCTGAGGTTCTGGAGCTGGAGGTATCAAGGGTTTGTGGTGCTTGTGCTGCACTAGATGTTCACAGGAAGGGTTGCCTCTACACATCATGCAACTGAAGCTACATGGAGTAAGAGGGTAGGATTGATCACACAGTGGGCTCAAATGAGGAAACCCCAGTGCTCTTGGGTTACAATCTGCTTAAATGTTGCAGAAACTTCAGATTTGTATATACCCTTGAGCAAAATTAAGACTCACACAAGTTGTCTGTTGATACCAAAACTGATTTTATTAATTGCTAAGAGATGCAAAGAGAAAGAGGAAAAAATAAGAAAAGGTTGGAAAATGCTAAGATTACTTCTAGAAGCAGAGAAAAGATACCACCAAAAACTACCTCTCCGCAGAGCTGGTGTTGGGGGTCCTGGTTCAGCCACACCTTTCAGCCCTCAGAAATATGGTCAGGGTGGAGAAATAAAATATAACTCACGTATGTCACACGGTGGTTCTCAGTCCTCTTCAGGTTGGCAGAATTCCAGTCTCCTGTGACAGGTAGGCAGCATATGGTGGCAGAAGAAAGGTGAGGGGGGCTGGGGAGAGATTTTCAGCTAGGGTAACTGGTTCTCTCTCTCCCTTTGCTGTCTCCTTGATTTTTCCCAAATTTTTCCTCAACTTTTATAGTGTTCAAAGGAGGTTGTACGTGATTTCTTGGCACGTAGCCCTATTCAGATGTTCGAGGAGATATGATAACCATAAACAATAGGAAGAACTTTTGGCAGGAAAACTCCAGCAGGAAGCTCTGGTGAGAACTTCTGGTAGAAAGCTGACAGAGAATTTTTGGTAGGAAGTTTTTGACAGGCAGAAACAATGGCAAAACATTATTTTTGGCATTCCTATGTTATATGTGTGCTACAACTTGAATGCTGGAAGAGATTACTGTTGGGCCAGGAGGCAGAGATTTCAGAGCATCATCTGATGAGGTGGCTCAAGCTCAAAAGTATAATAAATAGCAGAAGGTGAAAGGCAATATGCTCTATTTGCCAGTGGATCCCGTTGTGATGTACGAAAACCATCTGACGTGCTCCACACAGCAGCTTCCTACAAGTCGTAGACCAAATTAATTGACTAGACTTGTATGGACATTTGGGAGATGTCCCACAGACTAAGGGAGTGACGTCTGTGCATATGTCAAAGGACCAGAAGGGCGGTTGTGGTTGACAGTGATGACTGGAGAATGTAGGACGCGAGTATGGTGGTAATGGTGTGGAGCAAGGGGTGGAGATTGTACTGGGTCTGATGGGATGGAGTTAACTTTCTTCGTTGCTGCCCATCTGCTGCCATGTTTGGGATTTGTAGCTAAAATAGTGTTGATAACACACCAGTGTGTTGATTATTGCTGAATAACACTTGCACAGCATCAAGGCTTGCTTTTTTTGTTTTTTTTCACTTGTCTTCCCCAGCAAGTAGATGGGGGGTGGACAAGAGATAGGGAGGGGGCAGAGCCAGGACAGTTGACCCAAATTGGCCAAAGGGATATTCCATGCCATAAAACATTGACCTCAGTGAGAAAAGCTGTGGCAGAGGAAGAAGCGTGGTGGGGCTTTAGTCTTCCAAGGTGACTGTTGCTGGGAGACTGTCTGGGTATAGGTCTGCTGATGGGAAGTGGTGAGTGATTGCCTATGCATTGCTTGGGGGGTTTTTGGGTTGGGTTGTTTGGCTTAGATTTTTTTTGCTTTCCTTCATTTATTAAACTGTCCTTATCTGGATCTACAAACATTCCTGGGGGTGCTGGATGACAGCAGCTGAACATGAGCCAGTGTGTGCCCAGGTGGCTAAGAAGGCCAATGGCATCCTGGCCTGGATCAGCAATAGTTTGGCCAGCAGGACCAGGGCAGTGATTGTCACCCTGTACTTGGCACTGGAGAAGCCACACCTTGAATCCTGTGTTCAGTTTTGGGCCCCTCACTACAAAAAGGACATTGAGATGCTGGAGCATGTCCAGAGAAGGGCAACAGAGCTGGGGGAGGGTCTGGAGCACAAGTCTGATGAGAAGCAGCTGAGGGAGCTGGGGGTGTTTACCCTGGAGAAAAGAAGGCTCGGGGGGGACCTTCTCACTCTCTGCAACTCTCTGAAAGGAGTTTGTAGCAAGGTGGGGGTAGGTTTCTTCTCCCAGGTAAAAAATGGCAGGACAAGAGGAAATGTCCTCAAGTTGCACCAGGGGACGTTTAGACTGGCTATGAGGAAAAATTTTTTCATAGGAAGGGTGGTCAGGCATTGGAACAGGCTGCTCAGGGAAGTGGTGGAATCCCCATCCCTGAAAGTGTTCAGAAAAACATGTGGATGTGGCAACTGGGGACATGGTTTAGTGGTGAACACAGTGGCACTCAGATAATGGTTGGACTCGATTATCTTAGAGGTCTTTTCCAACCTTAAGGACTCTATGATTCCCACTTTTGTTCTTTCTATTTTCTCCCCTATGCCACTGCTGGGGGAGTGAGCAAGTGGCTGTGTGGGTGTTTGGCTGCTGTTCGAGGTCAACCCATCTGCTTCGTTTAATCCCTACGAGGCTGCCTCCCACTTGAAGAGTCTTTATAAGCAGACTGTTCAGTAGAATATTTTAAAGTATTTGCTATGGTATTTCTTTTTCTTTATTTTCCTCTGTTATAATTTTCTGGAAGGTGGTGGCAAACAGGAGAGACTGAAGGAAGAAAGAGGCTTGAAGAAAAACACAGCAAACAAAATAAGAAAACAAAAAAAGGAAAGGAAGTGAGAAGTTTTTTTTCCTTTTTTCAGTAAAGAAGTTGCCATTGCATTCATTTGAATTCTTCAGTTCTTACCGCCCTGAGTGTAGTTTTGATGCAGGCTTTTGTTTAGAGGGATTGTTACAGGATGGTGAAGGTTGTTGTGCAGGGAATGAGATCTCTCTGAGTGGCAATGAATGTTCAGTATCAGGATACCATTAGAAAAGTGAAGGTGCCTCTGTCCAAGGAGAGAGAGGTGGCAGAGGCAGTGAGGATAGGGCTGGGTATGTGGGGTGATTGAGTCATGCTCTTGACTGCCAGAGGCTGTCTGGGTTATCCTGTGGCATGAGAAGGGCTCAGAGCAGTGTGTGACGTCTCACTGCTGAGGGAGTTGGGAAAAGGAGGCAGAGCTGCCAGAAGATTGCAGAGGCACAGCAAGCCCCAGGTATTTGGTAATATGGACATCTGCACACTCACAGAAGGGCACAGGAGGGTGAGCCCATATAATCCCCTGCCCTGGCAGCTCCCGGGGGCAATCAGCCCATCAAAGGCCCATTTCCTTGAGCTCTGAGGAGCACAGGGGCAAAATGGCAGGTGGGAACCAAATTAAGGACTCAGAGGAAAGGACACCCAATGCAGGGTGCTATGTGTGACTTCTACCACACTGCCTTCAGAACAACAAAAGTCCACTTGTGGTCCAGCAGTACAGGGTGCCATTTCATTGCACTATTATCAGAACATTTAGGAAAACAAGAGCCCCACCCAGTGTGCCCATTTCTTTGCTGCCATTTCATATATAGCCAGCCCTGCCCTGGTGGTCCCCTGTAGGCACCCACAGCCTCTGGTGGCCCTGACTTGCCCATCCCAGTGCCTCCCCACCACTGTCCATGGTCCAGGACCCCATTTCAGCTACACTGTTCCACCATAAAGCAGCAACTTTGGCCAAAAGCTTTTTTTATTCTTGTATCACAAAAACATATCTGATATTTAGTTTGTCTCGTAGGAAAACAGGGTTGAATTGCCTGTCTGCCTTCCATTTTATCTTTCCTCACTTTCTCTTAAAACTTCTGCCATACTTCAAGCTTGACACAGAGAGAGATGTCTCATCACATTATCCCAACCTTTCCTGTTAAAATGCTCATCTGGACAGGGGAGAGCAATGGTGTCAACCTCACCATGATGGAAAGACTTGGTCATTCTTTTCCTTCAGACACCAAAACATGACAAGGGAGAGGTGCAGGAAAAGAGATTTCACTACTTCTGTAGTGTTTAATCTTGTCACGAAGTAGGTCTTTAGCATCATGAATATTATACAGACCATAAATTGGAAACCAAACTGGATAGGAGATTTTATCTTGCCAGTCAGTGACTCACTGAGACTTGGAGGGGGAAGAGAGGATTTCATAATCAGCTGAGCATGAGCTCATGATATGCTGTTGATGCTGAAAAGACTAATGCAGTCTTTGCGAAGCACATGCACATGGAAGCACAGAGTAGGAGTAGAGAGGTGACATTATCGCTGCACTTGGCACCAGTATGTTGTTATTTTAATAACTTACTGTTCAGAAAAGCCATCCAAAAACTAGAAGGGTTCAGGAAAGGTCTGGGAGCACAATTAAACACCTGGGGAAAAAAAGAAAGATATTACGGTGAGAAACTCAGACATTGGTTTATTTATTTTTCCATTTATTTTTTCTTGTGGGCAATTGTGTTAGTCCTTAAAGGAACCAATTTAAATGTCAAATATTGCAATCACGAGGTGACAGCAGAATAAAGCTAAATTGTTGTTTTTACCTTTATTATAATAGAAAGACATATTTAAGATGACTGCTGGTGCTTGTATTCAAACAGTGTCTGCACAGTCTCAGTCTAGCAAACGTGCAGCAGCACCTCTGCCCTGCTCTATCCATCTGTGGAAGCAGCTTGGTCATGACCTGGCTCTGCTCCGTCATCATCTCTCCTTTTCCTGCCACTTCCTTGGTCTACTTCGACACCATGTGTGACAACAAGTTGTTGTGTCCTCCTCTTCAGTTTCTCTGCCCTTCTTTTTTCATCCCAGAAACTCCTTCCCCTCCAGAAATTCCTCCCTCCTTTGTGAAGATTTCCACTATCTCACCAAACACTTCTCTTTCCCTCTTAAAGCCCTAAATTTTCCAGAAGCTGGGAAATACCCTAAAGTGGATGAGTTTTGTAGCATCTGGCCTTGTATGGGAAAAGAAAGTAGTTCCCACCCATTGCTATGGACACCAAACAAAATACTAACCACATGGGTTTGGGATACAAACCCCATTTTTTTCCAGTTTTGAAAGATACTGAAGCTGGACATTTTTTACTCAGTTGCTCACTGGTTCTTTGCAGAGTGTCTTTAACTCAATAAATGATTTCTTTCAGAGAGCTGGCTGTTGGCTGCATTTCACTGCATGCTGGAGAGGTGACATGAACCTGTGAACTAAAAGAAAGGTTTCCTACTGGCAGTATTTTAAGGGTAAAGTACAGTAAGGTGAGGATGCTAAGGAATGAAACGTGCTAAACCCGGGAGGGTAATGAAATTTGCATTTATCAGAGTTCCAACATTAGTGAAAGAGTCTCCAAATCCATGCAAAGAAAGAGAAGAAAGAGCAAACATTTACATTTAAGGGAATCCTTGAGGCAGAGGTTGCTGCTCACCAGAGTGAACTGCTCACCCTGATGCTCTGCATGGCTGGAAGGGAGCAGATACCTGTTTTGGATGCAGGCAGTTTTGCTGTGTCATGTTGAAGCCTCGTTGAACCACTTTCTGTGTATCATTTGATATTTCTTGGGGGCACACTCAACATTTGCTGTGCTATGAATACTGTTTTGCAATGAATGTTAGACCTCTTGAGATGTAATTGTGCTTTTGCCTTACAAACATTGCTATGCAATGCATCACTTACTTCTGCCTTACATATTGCAGCCATCTGTCTTGGATTGTGTTTTGTTTTTAGGGTAGATTCTGTAGATTAGAACACATCAGTAAATATTTTACTGACTTTTCTTTCAAAGCCTTGATGAGAGCAGGGCTGAACAAAAGCTATACTAATCATACCTGCTCAATGCACTGATTTCCTAGATTATTTCTCTGTGAGATTTAAATTCAGCATATACTTTATGGTGGATCAACAGCGCCCTTGGCTTACAAACATATCTCAGTGGTGTGTTTTTCATAGTTTGCCATTTCTGAGAACAGACCTCAGGGTGGGTAAGGAACGTCCTGACAAGGCAACGGCTGAGTTGGAGGCGCTGTCTGAGCACTCAGCAATGGGATGTTTATCAGCATCATAATGATATTGGGGAGTCCTGTATGGGGAAAGGAGAGCCTAACAGGCAAAGCACTGCAAACCCTGTAGCCTGGCAAGGATGGGCTTGTAGTCAGATAGACAGTGTTAATGCGTAGAGAGACTTTGCAACTTGGATTGAAGGAAAACAGAACTCCCAAACTCACATCTCCAACCTGGCGGAGTCCAGGAGTAAGAATGAAAAAGTATTCATCACATCTGCCAGCAGGCAATACCAATCACTTTGTAAAACTAATGTGATATTTTCCTGTCTTCTTCGTGGTCCTGTGAAAACTGGGATGTCCTCAGGGGCTGAAGGGTAGTGGTTGATTTTGAGATTAGCCCTTAGTGCCCAACCCTGCCAGTAAAATGCTTGCAAAGCATTTGTTCATGGGAGCATGTGTTCATGGCAGGAGTCACTTGTTTCTTGATACTTGGCCATTGTGTCTGTGCTGGCATCACATGGGCAGGTTCCTGGAAGGCTATCAGAGTTCTGCTCTCTGTCCTTAATTGCCTTGTAGGCCACATTCAAATCCTTCATCTTTATGCAATGCTGGAGAGCATCCAAGCTGTAAAACCACTCTGCCTCTAGCGTGCCGTGATCCTTCCCTGGATACCGAGGCTCCTTGTGCCTTTGCCTTTCCCTAGACATTGAATTAGTCCAGGACATCAGTTTGAATCCAGGTGAAAATGCAAATATGGCACAAGCATGGCTGGAAAAATTGCAAACAGTTCCAAGAAAGGCCGGTGGATTCTCGGTACCAGTTTCACAAATTTAGACTTCGCTTAAGTACTGGTAGACAGGCAGAAGGGAACTCGGTCACTGTCAGACTACAGTGGTTATTTACAAACAGAGACACAACTGATAAGGGCACTGTGTAAAGACAGGCATTTTAAAGAATGTCATTAGTGTATCACTGTCAGTTGTTATGTCTTCATTTGTGCCTCACTCAGTTTGATTTACTATAGAAATGACCACGACATCAGTATGATCAGTATTTTGCCAGTACTGTTGTCTCAGGAATGAGTGGTACCAACACCTCCCAACTGTAGGTTTTCAATATATATAAAGCATGCTATGATCCTTTATAGTTATATGTTGGCCAAAAGCCTTCACAGTACATTGGTACAAGACCCTCTGGTCCATGTAGATCACATCAGGATTGTCACAGAAACTGCACAGGTTCTCAGGTACAGTGAGCAGCAGTGCAGCACCATCTCCAGAGGAATATTAATTTTCATTTTGGGACTCAAAATGTCACAAGGAAACTCACAACCAAAGACTGAGATTTTACGTATCTAGTTAGAGCACCTAGAAGGTCCCTAAAGCTGCATGTATCTAAGTGGCCTGTTCAGCTTTCAGCCCCCAAGGTGCTGCTATGCAGGTGGTCTGTCCAGCATTAACTGCAGTGACATGGAAGACAAGGAACATGGGCAATCAAGTCTCCACCATGTCTTATGAGTTCTTCCTGGGTTGACCACATAGTGATGTGTGTGGACATGATCTTTTACACCCTTTAGAGCTGAGAATAAGCAATCTCCCCATCCTGTCCTACCTGCTTTAGTCCTTGTCCTTTCCCTCTCAGTCTGGGTGTCCTAAAATGTGTCATGTAGATTTGTGCTGGAAGCTTGATGACCTGCTACTTAGGAACAAGCCATACACCATTCACACCTGCCACATCAAAACTCTTCCCACTCATTCTCCACTCAGACCAGCAATTGGTGCAATAATGTTTCTATTCTCTGCAAATAAGGTGCTGCTGGAGAACAACTGGTGAGGAGCTGACTCTGTCCTGACTGCTTCTAGTCACTGCAGACAGTGCAGTGTGCTGATTCATGAACTTTTTTCATTCTTAATAAAAATAAGTCAGACAGCTTTTAGTACAGATTTGTGTGTTTGTTGCTTTTCTTAGTGTTTTTTAGTGTTCCTACCTTCTTGTTCAGTACAGTCAGTTCTCCTTGTGAGGAAATTTATGAAGAATTCTAATGAGGACCCACCTGAGTTCTATTAGAAACCTTGACTAAATTCTGCTTTGGCTGATGGATTTGAGCCTCTTCCTTTTATTTTCTTTCTCTCATAAAATTTTTAAAGCAGTATTTTCAGATGCCAGGTCAGGGAGCTGCAGACTCTAATGGAAGCACTTCTTTTATTTTCCCCGTATCTACTATTGCACTGCTCATGATGTGGCATTTTGCCATGTCTACAACAAGTTAAATATCAAGGAAATTTCCCTCTGCTACCATATAATCAAAGAGCAAGGAGATACAACACAGACTGGTCATGGCTTTGTACAGAGAAATATCACTGTACATTGCAGGTTCACTTGATTTAGATCTTTTCTAAACACTTTTTTTCTATCTGTGTGCTACTACAGAGGTAGCTGACACAGCATTATTGCAGGTAAGCTCTTGTTGAGATCCAAGCAGCATGGGTGTATCAGCAAGCTCAGAGCTAATTCCAAGTTTTACAGGTCTATGCATTGTACTCCACCATGCAAACAAAAAAAATGCCCTTTGTTGCCTGTTTTGCAGGAATAATTAAGCTAAAATAATTAATTTTGGGGAGAAAAGAAATCAAGCCTGAATCTAAGAAAGTCTCTGATAGAGTATGACGGAGTTGCCACCTGATGACATTAAAAATTACTTTGTTCCTCATTAAAGCAAATTAATCTTTGTTCATACAGCTGACCTGATAAGGTTATTAAAATCATTTATGATGTGTCAGTTCTGTAACTTACAATGTAATGCTAACTTAATGCAGGATCAGCCTTCTCTTAAAATTGAAATTAAATGTCTAGGTTTGTGAGATTATTTTTTTCTTAAATTACCAGGGTACCTCAAACATTGCTAAGTATTTCTGCTGCATAAAGGAATGCACTTAGCTTAAAATGTTATCATTCATGAAGGTGTATGGAAATGGGTCTTAATTTTCCATGCAGCAAGACTGCAGGCAAGGACAGTTTCATAGACCTTCATTTTGACCCAGTGTTGCTGCTCTGAGGTTCTCATGGTCAGCCCTTCCCCTGCCATTTTGGGGGATTTTTTTTTTAATTTTTCAATTAAATTTCAGATATCTCAGAATATTTTTTACTTGTTGAATACTATATAAAAAGTATTAGCACAGCTCTGTGATATGGGACAAATGGCCTGATTTGATCACTCAAGCTGGTGGAAAAGCTAAAGGCTGCGAGGTTTCCAGGAGGTTCAAAGAGAGTTACAGAAGCATCAGATTACTTTCAGTTGCATTCAGTCAATAAGCACTCTACTCCCTCCACCACAGCCAATTAACTCTACCAGGAAAATACCCTTCCTGAAAATTGTGTGTTTAGCTTAATAGTGCACTGCATTGAGTTGCAGTGGGTTGCTGAGATGGCAGAGTTATGGTGTAATATGTGCTAAAAGCTCATTTGCACACCCACAGAGGAGCTCAGAGAGACAACAGTGTGAGGGGGAGCCCAAAGAATGCCCTGCCCCAGCTGTTCCCATTGCAGCAGCCATCAGCCCAGAGGAATCCAGGGGCACAAAGTCAGGTGGGAACCTGAGTTAAGGACTAAAGAGGAAGGGACTCCCTGTTGGACCTTTCCCAAGGAGCACCTTGCTGCCCCAGCCTCTCCCCTCTTGGACTGTCAGACCCAGCACAATATGGTGCATCAAAAGTAGAGTAAGCCTCGGAGAAGAGTAGAAAGATGGGTAGTGTTTAGTATTGTAATTTTTCATTTCCTTCCCTTTGTGAGTTGCACAAAACTACTGCACAGCAAGTGATCTTGTTGCTCTACTCATTTTGTAGAATCTGAAACCTGGTGGTTGAGACGGGGCTTGGGGTGAGGTGGGAAATTTGAGGACCAACAGAGAGGGGAACAGAAAAAGCTGTATATATACTCTTGTGTGTGTGTACTAACTATAATCAAGCACTCATCTATAAAATATTCACCAATGCACAAAGTTTATGCATCAAATGCTTGTGGAACAGTGAGTTTCAGATACAAATAGTAGTGATTAAAAAAGAAAACACTTCCAAGTCTAAACATGATGTAGACACAATATATTTTAACTATATAGACAAACAGGACCTTCAAAAAAGCAGTCCTTCCAAAAGCAGTCCAAGATTGGAATTAACTGCTTTCTGTTGAGAAGAATATGAAAAGAAACCAAAAATATGCCCAAGGAGTAAATTAGTGTGTAAAAAAAATCCTTCTGTAGGTGACCTACTTTTAAAGATCATTGGGAATTTATATTCATTGCCTGTAGAGAGACAGGGTGGCCAGGGAAATGCTGCTGTGATGCATCCATGGAAATAGTGTTGGACTAAATTTCCTCATGGGCATAATTGCACTAAATTAAAAGAACTGATGTGAAGATCGAATATGATCCTGTGTTTTCATGTTTGAGCAAAAGGACCATAAAATGTTCATTTTAGTTTAACTCTCAAACAGAAGGTCTTTTGCAACATCCTAATTGCCTAATTCCTATTTTTGTTTTCTTTTCTGTGCGGTGAGATTTTTATATTCCTTTTATCAGCAGAAATATTTTACCTTCTGCAAGGGGAAAAAACTCCACAAACTATCATTAAATCAAATCAATCATATTTTACTAGATTTATGTTTTCTTCTTTTGTCAGTGATACATAGATACATCTAGAGACATAACTAGTGGAATATTTTATCTATTTGGAGATGAAGTTTTACCCCCTAAGGCTGTACAATTCTTCAGTGTCAGGCAACCGATTTATATTACTTTTGTGTGTAATAGTTCTACAGCCAAATCCTTTTGATTGCCAGGACATCTTATTCAGGCTCCATTTCTCTTATGTGGATTTGACTTTATTTTTGTATACTTCAAGGTATGATGGATTGATACCTTACACAGTATGAAACCTATAGAATACAACAATGAATATGTTTACAAGTGGCTTTATTCATTTCTCCTTTCAATGGAATTTATATTAACATTGCATGGTATATATTTGCAATTATGTTTTTGACCATGAAACTTAAACAACTCTGAACTCCCAGCAAAAGCATCTTCTGTACAATAGTGCTTTTGCAAAATGTCATTATTGTACATGGATTTTTTTTTTTTTGGTAGCGGGATCATTTTCTGACATCAAAGCCTCTCAGGCTGACAATTATTTCAACAAATGGAATGATTTGGATACACCACTTGAACTGCATGAGGTAGAAAAGTAAATTTGAAACAGAAATGTGTCACTTTTCTTTATGAGAAAAGGTTCTATCTTTGTTCTCAATATGATCGTTGGAGTGAAATGTTATTTGTAGTGTATCTCCTCTTTCACAAGAGCCTGTGAGAGCGTTCACTGAGCTAATCTTAATCTTCAAAACGAATGCTTCTGATGGGAGGCTACTTTACAGGAAGTGTGACCTCATTCGGTCTCTGTGTCGCTGATTGCACAGGGCTGTTTTCAAAAGGAAACAGGGGACTTCATAACCTGCCTTTCCGAAGAGCCAGAGCTGATCTCTCCCAGGAAGCTGCCAAAGGAACACCCTCCACAAACCATCAACAGGCTCTCGGGCTGATCATAAGAAACTTTTTTGCACACATTGTGTTAATTGTGAGATGGATTTTCCAGGTTTGGAAGATTTTAGACTTATTTATCTCTTAATAGATTTGTCAGCTGAGGAATAACTAAGCTTTGGATTCATTTCTATGCTGCTCTTCAGGAAGTTTTGTGTTCTTGTGAATGTTGTTATCATTACCTGCAGGGAGAAAAGACTAAACTGCTCTTCAAAAATAACTGATATGTGTGAACAAATAAAACTCTCTTTGCAGACACTTGTGTTTGATAGGTACAATGGAATAAAACTGGTTGCCTGGGCTTCAGCTATTTTGATAGTTAGCACTATATTTTGGCAGGTACTAATGTAAATATTTAGATTGTAAACTGATGGCATCATTGGCTTGAACACTGATTTTTGGAGGGAAATATATTTAAAACTGACTGGCTTGGACTGTGACTTTTTGTTTATATTATAACATGAATTTTTATGTGTTTTGAAATTCAAGGGGAGTTGTTGCCTTAAATTTTTATTTGAGTTCTTTATATAAAATATTACCACATTCACCTCAGATTCACTTTTAATGAGAGTTCATAGAGCTGTTGGTCTTTTCTCATGCCATAGTTTAAAAGTTCTCTGTTGATGGCTCATTTTGTGGGTTACAGATACAATACTAGTGCTTCATTGTGCAGTGGTGGTTGAGATGCTTTGTTTTGGCTTGCTTATGTCGTTACTATAGCTTCTCACGCTATTAATAGCCCAAAACTAGGACTGAATATTAAATGAAAGCAGAACACTGTGCAGCATTGTCTAAAACATGATGTTTCCATGTTTTCTCCATCATTGATTGAATTATGATTTTCAGGAACTCTTTCATTATTCATGAGACAAAAATTTTCATGATCAAGGGCAGCAAAAAAATCTGTTGGACTGCCTGTTCTACGACTGTTCACAGAAGCTTGGTATTATCATTACTTAAAACAGTTTGAAAGCAAATTACAACTGCTTATTAACTGTTCTTGAAAAGAGGGAAATTCATCACCTCCCAGTAATATAATTGCATGTGTATATTGCTCACTGTCTTTTATAAATAGATGTATATACTCTATTCTATCTTGAACTTTATTTCTGTGGAGGGTGGTGGATAAACAAGCATCCTGCAGAGACACACCTTGCAAAGTTATGAAACAATTCAAATGAGTAACAGAAGGACTGTGGTTTGTTCTGCCACTGCGATCACAGTGTGTCAACACTTTCTAATGAAAGCACTACCCATATGAAAGCTGCTACTCTTAGAAGTTATTCTTTTTTAGCGGTTGCTACTTTATATTATCATAACTGAAACAATCACATGCAATACAGCTGTGTTGTGGGTTTCAGTTGCTGGAAAGTTTTGCTCAGATCATTAGAGGGTTGTAGTAGGTAAAACTGATCATGAGATACGCTTCTATATCCCTTTTCAAACAAATTTGCTCTAGAATCAATCACTTTTGCCTGAGAATACATCTTACAGATTCTAATTTTCAAACAAGGCAAAATGAAACATACTTATGTTTCTTTTAAAAGTCTTTTCCAGATAATCTATATTCCCTGTTAACCGAGGGTGTATGAAACAGTCCTTTTCAAGATGTATGGACTATCACATGTTGCACTGACACCAGGAGCAAGTAAATTTGGGCACATTTGTCAGAGCTTTTAATAAAAAAAAATCTTGTGGAGGGGATCTTGTTTGACTGATAAGATTTGCGATTTTGCTGGGTTTAGTTTATATCCAGATCTACAAATTACCTGTTGAGTTCTTCCTGTATTTTCTTTTAGAGTTTGGATGGATTTCTTGGTTTTTAATACAATATTTTTGCTCCTTTAAAAATCATGATTTTGCCTAAAATAAGAGAAATTATTTCAGAAGCTAGTTGTATGTGAAAAACAGTAGCTCTATGTCAGACTATGAAAGACACCACCGCTCTCACTGTTTGTACAACTTGCTCTGTGGTGTTCTGACTGATGGTACTTGATCTCTCTGTACCTCCACCAAATTTCTTCCAGTAGTCTCCTCCTTTTGGAAGCATTAGAGCATAATTTTTGCATGGTAAAGTGATTTTTTTAAAGGGTAGGAGAAACAGTATGTATGGGAGCAGGGCAATAGGACTGATTTGTAATAAATACCCTGACAGTTTTACTTCTCTTTTTTGGTGACCCTTCCTGGTCCCAAGGGTGTGACTGACAACTGAACTCCAAATGAGGATAAACAAGATTACCAAAGTGGAAACACTGACTTTAGTGTCTTTTCTTTGCCTCAGCTCATAACTGAACATAAAAAAATAAAATTCTCTTAGATTTATCTCCTCTAGGAGGTGAATGATGGACACTTACTAACAGTGTTGTAAGTCTGAAGCTCTAAAGATATAGAAGAAGCAAGGTAATATAGAAGCAGATCATATCTTTTATCTTTTCATGTAATAACAGATATAAATTTTCCCTATGGATAGCCATTGCACATATTTCCTAAGATTGATTCTGTCAGGTGCTGAACACCCAGCAGCACTTTGCAGGCTTGAGCCATGGTAATCCAGACAAATCCTATTTCCTTAGTCTCCTGCCACAATATTACTGTCAAATATTTGTCACTGTCACAATCCCTGTGCCTGTTGTGCTATGTCTGCAATTTTCATCTGAAAATATAATGTAATGGTAACAGTGTCCTTTCCATTCTATTCTGTATCTATTGCCAGTACCTGTACTGGTTTTGGCATGAAGCAGATCTCTGGTAAAACACCATTAAAATTACTGCAGTTATTGTATATGTGCCCACAATTATTTCTCTGAAGTCTGTAATCTGTGCAGAGCACAGGTATCTAATTTTGGTTGCCTCTGATTCTGTGTTGTCCTGATTCAGATGAGTTTCTTATAAACACTATGTCTTTCCCCCATTCTTTCATCTGTTTTATCTCCTTTAATCCAACTATTCATTTCCTTTTCATTTTTTAGCTTTTTTATGATCTTTCTGATATACACAAGGTAGCAGCCAGTGAATATGGTAACGACTCCTTCATATTTCACCTTTGCCTCTGCAGGTTCAACAGCATTTAATGGAGAGCATAGACGCAGACTCTCACAACGTATTTTTCTAAGGTACTGAGGAAAGTCACACTCGCTTAATTTTACTTTGTTGTAGATTTTGTAAAAATACCTTTTGGGCCACTTAGAATTGTAGTGCCGATATTAATTTAATTACTGCTTTAAATGGAAGTTCAGAAGTACTGCTGTGGAGGTTGGAAACACTGGCTTTGCAATTACAGGGTTTTGGAGTATCTCTCTTCCATCTGCTTTTCCCTACACTGAAATTATGGTATCACTCTCTGACATGCCATATGGGATAGTTAAACCTGCTACTGAAAGGCAGGTCAGACACTGAATCAATCCAGTGTCTTCCTTTCTTTCAAAGATGTCACTGCATGGCAATTTGGAACTTGGAGGTGTTGAGAAGAAAGGACTAACCATAAATCCAATTTTACTTAAACTAAGTAAAATGTCTATGACATTTAGATTCTTTCACCTCTGTCACTACTTACTTCTATTTTAAATACCACATAGTATATTTTTCTGTGCTAAATTTTATCTCAGAGTCAATCGTGTTTCAGTGCTGGATGAAGTTATCACCATGTGTAGACTTTATGTCATGTTGTTCTAGCTGCATGGTATTCTAGGATTTGTGAGAGTTAAATGTATCCTTAAATCTTCTCCAAGTATGGCTAGGCTATAAAAGAACAAAAAAATCCTGTCTGTTCAGAGGCACCCAGCTTGTGCCACGTAGAGTAACTCAGAGAAGCAAAATACTGGGATGCCTCTGATGGCCCCAGATAGGTGTAGGTGTGGCAGGATTCCTTGGCCAAGAGCGCTGCCACAGAAACACACCATGCACGTCTCAGCTCAAGCTGGCTCCACACAAGCATGAAATGCTCCTCTGGCATGTATCCCTCCTGTAATCTGAAGCTCTGGAAAGCATGAGGCAGGCACACTTCAGCTGGATGAAACCCCCTGGTACAAAATATCATTACATACATATATTTTAAACCTATGTCATTACCAGCCTGCATCAACTGCGAATGCAAATTCATTGCTATTAAATGGTGGGTTTGCTCTGTCTAGACCTTCACTAAATTAGAAGCTTTCATTTCTCCTTTTCAGTTGTGCTTGTGCCTTTCTGGACGATCATCCTGCCTATGAGTGTTCCACAAGCCCTCTGACAGGCTCCCTTTCCCCAAGTCGCCGCAGCCCTCGGCTGCTTTCTAATGGTTATTACGTTTTGACAGAAGACAGTTTTCTGTCTGATGAAGAGGGCAACGTAACACTGACACCAGCCCACACAAGAGTTACATATAAAGAGAATTTAATTCGGTAAGTGAACTATGTGCAGATTTTACTCCGTGTTGGCAACTGCCTCCACCTCTCTGGCCTTATCCAGAGGTATCTGTGTCTGTCTACGTTCTGCTTGGTGTAAGATCAGCATTGCTTCTGAATGGGAACATCCCGGTTGCTTTAGTTTAGAGGGTGCAGTGATTGAAATAACCTGATTTTCAGTCATGTCTTACTACCCAAAAACTCTTCAGTACACACTTGCTGCTATAATTGAAGTTGTTTCCAATAGCGAAAAAGGAGAGCTACAGCTCATTTTGCCAATGGGGTGTTGCTCTGAAAAGGACCAAGAAAAAAGTACATATAAATGTCTATATATCTATATCTAAAAAACACACGCACAAACATACATATATATACAAAATAAAAAGGTCTTGTCCTGGAATTCTTACACAAGGAAAAATCTCTGTTGATTTCAGAAGAACATCAGTTTAGCCAGGTATATAAAATGTAGTTCAAAAAAAGTTGAAGTTCAATGAATTCATATGGCAGGGTGAAACTCATGAGTAGCATGAGACACTCACAGCAGTATCTGAGACCAGTAGCTGTGATATCATTCAGTATCACAGATTCCAGTATCACAACAGCACGATGTGCCCTCCTGCCAATACATTCTCTGACATACTGTGGTGTGCAGGAGTAATTCCTAGTGACACACCCAGGGGAAAGAACAGGGCTAGGAGTAGCACCCAGAACCTGGTTCTTTCATGTCCTTCCTGCAAGTTTTAGAGCTCAGCAAGAATAATTAGCTCTATTCCTTTTTTCCTTCTAGTGTATTCAGGCGAAGGAAGAAAATCCGTCGCTCTCTTGACAGCTTGTTCAACCTCAGTGCCTCCAGCTCATGGCTCAGCTCCACCATTCCCAGCAATATGGATTCCTCCCATGTAGATGATCCTTGGCCTGATGGATGCAGTAAACTAGAAGCCAGTCACAGCGATATTGGTAAGCCCTGATCAGGTACCAGGTAATCAAACTACAATATTACAGACTGTATTTAGTGGGACTTTGGGTATCTCTTTTTGTAAGTTCTGTGGGGGTTGTCTGCCAGGATGTGCAGATAAAGGATAGATGCTCAACAGAATTCAAAATGGGGAATGAAGCTCCTGGCACTAAACCAGCACATGAGTTTGTAAAGACTTTTGTTCCAAAGAGGCATTTTTAAGCTCAATTTGAATCCAAAGTCATCATCAGTACTGTTTATTCTGGTGTGATTAATATCTGGCACTGTCTGCTTTCACCTGGGTCTTTCAATAACTTCATCATGTTATACTCTATGCAGTTTTGTCTTTACTCTGCATATCTTCTCCTGCATACATTGGACCTGCCAATTCCCTACCCATAACAATTTGGGGCCCCTCCTGTGATTAAGCAATTAACTCCCTCCCTAGTTCATTAACACAAAGTCTCAAAGCTCTTCTTTTGTGCAATCACAGTTATATGTGCACTTTTTGTAGGTGATTCAGACTTTTCTTATGGATATAATAACCATGTGTCACAAAGGCAAATTCCAGCACATAATGGAGCATCTCTCACCAAAGATGATGAGTTTCTTCAGTCTGAGAAACCATTTAGTGCTTCAAAACCCCTCTCACCATTTATGATAAATGCAAATGAAGAAACCTTGAGCAATGGAGGTATGTTGCGTTCTTATTCTGACATGCCTCATTTTTGAGTGACCTGAAAATACTCACATTAAAAATATGGATCTGGTCCCTTGCAAAATAGAATTTATTCCCTTAAACATATATTTTAAATGAATTATTAAAATTAACAAAATATTAAAATTGTTATTTACTTGTTTACTCCCTTCTGCTTACAGCTTTTCCTCTCCCATTTTTTGTAAAAAAAAAAAAAGTGGAGCGAAGAGGAAAATGGAGGAAAGGGCATGGGAACAAAAACTGAAACGGGCAATTATGCAGAAAAGCTTGTTTTCTGAGAGCATGGAGGGCATAGTGTCTCTGTGGTTGTGGGGGAAAAAGACTCCTGAGAGACACCCAGAGCATGAAAATTAGGTTTCTGCTTTGAATTACTCTAGGCAAGTTCTCTTGAAAAGGAACTGAAGAGACTGGTCTCACAGGCTGAAGGTAGTCTTTCAAAACACCTCCTGTCATATATTTACTTTCCTGAAAACTCATTAAAATTATTTTTCTGATTTTTATTTTAGAATCCAGGACAGTGCAAAATGTCGTTTCTCAGATGGTTGCATTGATCATGTGTTTAATCATTTCAATATGTACAAGGTAATTTTTATTTCTTTTATTTGCTGTTTCTGACATTAGTAGTTATTCCATTTCAACTGGTGAAAAAAAAATTAAATTAAGGGTCACATTTTCAAAGTTCCATATATCTTTTTGTGAAAATCTATTTTCACATGATAGTCGATGCAGGCAATTATCTGAACTATATAGATATGCACAAAAATAAGAAATGTATGCAGATATGAAAACCACCTTTCCAAGTGTGTTTGGACAAGGGTTTTGGCAGGCTGAGAAGAATCGGAATGCATCCATGTCTTTTTAAGTGGATGTTTCAGTCTGGGAAAGCTGAGATCTTTCTTTCTTGGAGATTATCCTCAATTGTTTACGCAATTTAAAAAGTTTCAAATTGCAGTTCACCTACCAGAGTTCAGAAGGTTCATCTGCAAAAACCTTCTCTCCTCCTCCCACCCAGGCTTCAACTCTTTTAACCCAATATGCATCCTGTGGCTTTTTCTAAACTTTCTGGATAATTTTATGCTTTCAGATATTTTCTGGGAGGATTGCCTGCCACTTTATTGCTGATAACTTTAGTTTGTAAGTATAGAATTTCTTTATATACAGCACAGAGTTTTTTTACTAAATAAGAGGGAGTTTCTATTGAAAAAACATCCAAGAACCAAAATCCATCCTTGGATGTATATCCATGGCTCTTACTGATGCCAGTAAGAGCAGTATGTGGGCAAAGGGGCACAGAAGGCAACCTTTAATCTATTAGAGGATTTTGCATTTGAATTTCCCAGGTCTTTTGTCTCAAGATGCTGCTGTGTCATCTTTCTTCAGTCTTGACACTTCTTTCAAAACCACAAAGTTTTGGTAAGTGGCTCCAGTGTCATGTGGTGAATAGGGGAATTTAGAAGTTTTATATTAAGAAGAGGAAGGAGAGATTCCTGCTGTTGTTTTCATGTCAGAAGAGAGAAGACAAGGTCTGAAGTTACTGTTGGAGTATTTGGCTTTTCCTGTTACTGATTTGTATTCATAGAAACTTTCTGTTTATTTTGAAAACTTGCCTTTTCATAATGTGCAACAAATTTTGTAGCACCTATTTGTTTGCAGAAAAGGAAGATAAACCTAATATGTCATAACACAGACAGAGACAGACCAAGAAGAGTAACTTACGAATCCAGAGATGTGCTGTCAAGCCTTGCACTGAAGTCCTTGCACTCTCAGGCCACCAAACAGAGCCTTTTTTTTTTTAACTGGGAAAAAGTAAAACCAGCTAATTATGATGCCAGCCCCATCACCACCTTCCAGGGACTACAGAATTGACATAAGTTGGGCTCACTAACCCAATGCACCATTAGATTCAGGAGAGCTTTTCCTTTGGCTGATACTGCAATCCGAAAAATGTCTTAGAAAGAATTTAATCAGTCCGATCAGTTGAATAAAGGCACAGGTGTTGCTGTTTCAGACTGCATTATTTCTGTGTTTCAAGTGTTGCACAGAGCTGTAGCTTTAAATCCTTCTGGAGAAAAATTCTTACATGTTTAGAGGGTTTGAATTATATCTTTAAATGAAGCTCACACATAGGCCTTCATGCTGAAAGCACATATGGATGTGCTCGATTTATGAATTACCGTTCTTTTACTTCTTATGTATCAGAAAATTCTAAAGGTCTAAAATCTAAAATGCTGTTAAGACTAAAAAGTTTGGGCTTATCTGAATTTTTATGGGGTGAAAGTGAAGCTCAAGAGGATCTTATTGTTTCTGACACTGTCAGTGTTCAGGAGTTCAGTGTATCCCAAGGGCAAAAAGATAATCTGACAGACCTTTCAGCCTTTGAATTGAGTATGTTGGAAGTGAGAAACAGCAAGGCATAGCTTGGAGAGCCATATTGCAATCATAGTCTCACTTTTTGACCACCCAAGGGTCTTAGCACACCACCCTGGATACTGAAGGATGTTACTTCCCACTTTTGTACTATGTAATTAGTCCCTAAAACTTTGGTTTTACCAAGGTCACCACGTTAGGACCAGTGTGTTTCAAACACATTCTCCAAAGTGCTTTCTGTCTTCCTGAATAGTTTAGCCCTGAGTCATAAACAAAGCTGTTCTTCACAAGAGAAAAATAAACACACTCTGAGAGCTTTTCAGCCACAGGTATACAGAAAATAACCTCTTTTATGCTCATCACGAGTGAGAAGTTACCTGCTCAAACAAGTAGTCCTACAACTGAACTAAATTTGTCAAACAGGGCCTACAACATATACTGATTATAAGAATCTGTGGTTTAAATCAAGACATACAAAAACTTATTATATTTTTCCCCCAGAGAATACAGTAAGAAAGAAAGACTCATTGGTGAGTATATGTTTAAGTGTAGAAAGAATTCTATCTTTTTAGGGATGAGCTCTATTATGAGACAGGGTTCAAGCAGGGTTCAGAAAGGTTCCATGGACTTATCATTAAAAGGTTTAGCTGCAGGACCTTTGCAGTTTCCACTGAAAATTACTCCACTTTGGTGTCTACAACTCCTTTTTTACTTCATTTGGATTAAGTATTTTTTTAATTGTTTGACAACAGTGGCTAAATAGTGTAAGCTGTTAACAATTGCTGTGCTTCAGCCCAGAGAAAACATGGTTTTTAGTTACAGGCAAAACAAGTCTTCCTTTCTCCAAGTTTGAACTGAACAGCAGGACCAGGTGCTGTGCTGCTCTGAGTCGGTAGCATTCCACGGAAGCAGTGAAGCAGCATCAACATGAATCAGTGCAGAATATCTGAAAACACTTACAGATTCTTCTATTCCCTATCCTTTTTCACTAAAGCCTCATGCTCAGACTCCAGTTTCTGTTTTTCAAGCATTATTAAGCCTTGCTGCAGCTCAAACCTTTAAAACAGGAGCACTGATTTACTTCCACTTGGAGTTGGCCATCCCAGTCCTGGCTCCATTATTTCCTTTATGTCTTTACTTTATAAGGATAAAAATGAAAAGAAGGAATTAAGTGGGGCTGTGCCCGGGTTTGTGTTCCTTACAGTGTGGATAGAGCAGCTTGGTCATCAGTTTCCTGGTTGAGTGCAGTTCAGCTTCTGAGATCTAAAGGCATCTGCACAGCTGCAGACACAACCTGAAAAACCTTGCAGTCAGCCCTCAGAAGGAGTGTGTTAATCCTGAGAACAGCATTTTAGAAAGGAGTGCAGGCATTTGATCACTTTGCAGACTTGTTAAAGCCTATGGTTAAAATGACATCCTATTCACAGTGTGCCAAGCTGTGGACGCTACATATGACACTTCTTATAGTCAGTGGAGCTGTTCCTGTAAGGGCTGTAACACCAGAGCTTGAGAGCTGACTCTGATTTTGAAAGCCAGTATCAATGTTAACCAAAGCAGGTACTACAGGATGGAGTAAAGAACTTGGCACTTGTTGCCTAGCAGGAGTAAACTCAATACAGACTGTCATAGGTTACTGTGAGACAGGAGCTCCCACTGTTCAAAGTAAGCTTGTCTCTTGCATTTCATAAAAACTTAAAAGCAGAGTTTTTACTTTGGTATATTTTGAAATGAGTTCACTAAAAGTTTTCATTTTTCCTCCTCCTCAAATTTATTTTCCTCAGCTCTTCAGCATCAAACTCCTGTATACCTCCTTATGGCCATTGTTACACATGTTCCTGTGGAAAAAAATCCAACCAGAATTGTTAGTATTCTTCCTCCAAATACAATTCATTTTAGCTTTATTTTTATTCTGGTCAAATGTGAGTGAGGCCATACTTCTTGGTGACTGAAAGCAGCCATGCAAAATATTGCTGTACATATAGTCTCTTATGTCAATGAAATTCTGTGTAGACATGTGGACTACAAGCATTTTGACAATAAATTGATAGTAAAAAGTGTTTTCTAATCCCCATGAAATAATTTTATTTATAAAAATTCATGTTATCCCATATTTTATCTATACATTTCTTGTAACAACATGCTGTCAAAGACAATGGATTTGGACAGTGGCTGAGTACATGTAATAATATATTTCAGAAGCTTTATTATATCATGTATATGAACTGCCTTTTGGCCTTTATGCCGAGCATTAAGAAGAGAGGAAAAAAAAGAAAAAGACAAAAGAAATATTACTGGAAGGAGAGCACTCTTCAGAAAACCAGGAATCAGGATGTGGAAAAGCAATGACGAATCTGCATTACCTGGAATCATGTACCAAAATGCGAGACTTGTAGGTATTAACTTTGGAAACACTGAGCCCTGTTCTTCAGCTTGTATCTTTGCTACAACAGACTAAACTACAAATAGAGCCAAAACCTGTTATCTTGTGACTCCTAATAATCTGCTTCTTAAAATATCTCCCTGTGTGCCAGTTTATCTAGAACAGCGTGGACTTCGTCTGCCCGTGCAACAAAGCGATGATAATGTGCGAAGATGCTGTTGCCCACCAAATCATTCTGTAACTCCTCTTGCTTCTGGTCTCCTTGTCCCCTGGTGTGCTAAAAGCGGTGCTAGCACTGATTTGAAATGCTGCCTGTGGAAGGGCTGGGTCTGCCCACGAGGTACAATCAGGCTGGCAGGCAGAATGACAGGGATTCGAAAACTGCAGCAAAAACTGTACAAGCGACAGGTTCTGGAGGAAGAAAAAACCAACATAAGTAAAACACCACTGTCTGTCCAACACCGTGTCTAAGCCAAACTCAGGGAGGTTATAACTATTTCTAGCATCAAAAATCCAAACAAATGATGCAATGAGGAAAAGAGTAATTGAAATTAAAATGTACATTTCTCTTCCAAAGGGTAAGTATATGCTGGTTATATTTTGAAGATAAGCATCAATAACTCAGCATTAAGAGCTTAAAGAGTGAAATTTCACCCAAATTACCAATTTGCATAGTCAATTCACTTTATTCTAGTCCATTAAATTGACTGCATGAAGACAGACCATTTGATATAACAACACCAGGAATAAATGGTGACAATGGAATGTTCTTCATAAAAATGATGTATTATGTAACTAAAACAGTATTTATAATATCCTCATTTTTACTTGCAGTTAATGCAGGTGAAAAATTTTGTCAGTATTAAATAATTCCTCTTCCTTATTTAAACCACGGAGACAACTGAGAGTAAACATGATTGAGTAAAATCTATAAATATTTTGTTACCTATTTTATGACTACTTATAAAAGGTCCATTACTAAATGCACTTTTAGAACTAAAGAATTATAAAAGTCTTTAGTGTTTAAATAATCTCCTGGAATAATAATCTGGAAAATCAAATCCCATATTGAGAGAAAAGTCTAAGATTGCAATTACTCTACAGTCATCAAAGCAATTATGCTGAAAACTAGAAAAACAGAGTCACTGTAAACTAGTTAATTCCCTGTAAACTAGTGAAGAAAAAACTGACTCAGACTGAAAAAAAAATTGGTCTAAAATGAATTGCTATAATCTATCTATTAATAAATACAAACTGTAAATTAGAATGGTTTTGATCTGGAGAGAAGGAACTTCAAGAGCAATTTCCCAACTGGAGTTCAAGAGCTAAAAATAAAATGCTCAGGATCTCTTAAGACCTGCCCTCCATGACATTCATTAATGTTGAATTAACAAAGTTCTGTTCAGATACCAAACTGGTTGGCTGTGAGAGTTCCCTTCCACATATTCCAATGGACATAAACACAGGCCTCACCTGTTTTCTCTGAAAAGAGGCACAATTATACGTTCATTCCTGTTGGATCAAAAATTGAACCCAGGGTCTGCCTGATGAAAAAGTGAAAACAACGTTTTGCAGCCTCTATGTTTAAATTCAGACTTTCAGAGGCAATTAGTATTTGCAGATTCTGTTAACTAACTGATAATTGTGAAACGTAATTCTAGCAAAGTAAAACAACTTATTGATTAATGATTAACTGACACATCCACAAACAGAGAAAACAACGAGAATTTCATGGTTTTCTCCCCAGTGATTAAACTGTTACTCCACTTTACCATAGCACATTATTTAGAAAAAGAGAATCAAATAGAAATTTCAAGATACAGATTTATAACTCTCTGTATATTACCTCAAACCATTTATTACTTTTTTAAAATTTATTTTTGTCATTACACGTTGTCTTACACTTCCTTATTTCTTGCTGTGTTCAGCTGAATTTCAGGGTCATTCCTGAGTATATATCATGTAGTGCTTTATAGTGGGAATGTTCATGTTGAAGATGATAATATTGATGGCTTCTCTTACCTTATAATGTTCCTAGTCCGTGAGCAGGTCTGGTTTGTAGTTATCATGAAAGCATTACTCATAGAAGCCAACCCACACAAGGATAACATCTTTTATTTAAGTGATGTGGAATAAACCACACTGGTACAGAATACAGATTATGACCATTTAGTCCAGTTCTGCAGAGTCTGCTCTTTGATGTAGGTTTTTGTGAACTGGCTGCACTGTTTTTTTGACCTCTTTGCACATTTTAATATACACTGAGCAAAACTGTTACTTCATTTTATATTGAGGAGGGTTTTTTAATGGTTTCTCATGATGCTTTTCCCCCCTATCTCTGGCATTTCCATATCAGTACAGTTGTTCTTGTTCTCATTTATTCCTGTGTTTGAGGGTGTTGTCAGTAATGCAGATTATTATCATTAGGAATTTCATATATCTCAGTGAATTTCTTATTTGTGAGCTTATGTCCTGCCCTGTAGATTGTGTGCTCTTTGGGGAAGGATTTATTGGTACTTCTGTGCAAACATAAAGCCTTGGTTTGTTATACCATGGTGATAAGTTACTTATCACCATAGAAAAATAAAATAATAAGTAATATTTTAAAAATCAGTAATTTAATAGGAAATAAATAGAAATATATAGGTTCAGATTCTGAGTGGGTATCAATCAGCTGATTTACACCAGCTGAGACTCTGAGCTGCAGCATTTCAACAGCTAAAATTCAGCCATGGATATCAATTTGCTGGGGTTGTAGCACCTTACCTGAGTATATACTGATGGAGCCAACACATGTTCAAAATACTTCTGATGCACTGTAATAATAATGCTATAAAGCTTAATTTTGTCATGACATAGAAACATATTTTATATTGCATTGTTTTGTGCGTTTGACAAATAAAGTTGTAATGTATTAAAGCAGTAAACTGAATTTCTTCAGGAAAGGCATGCCAGATGTGACCCTTTTTCTTCCTTCTCTACTCCATTCTTCTGTTTGAAATGTGGGTCATTACATTATCTCTGGCTTCATGCTAATATTTCAGGCTTGTGCTATTTGAAGCTCTTAGTACATAATTTGAGTGAAAAATAACTGTGTGAAAATAGTGAACACAAAAAAACCCCTACTTCAGCATCTTGCTTTGCCCTACGTGTGCCAGGCCACCAGGTTAGGACCAGTGTGTTGCAAACACATGCTCCAAAATTCTGCTTTCTGTCTTCCTGAATAATTTAACCCTGAGTCATAAACAAAACTGTTCTTCACAAGAGAAAAATAAACACACACTGAGAGCTTTTCAGTCACTGGTGTACAGAGAATACTTCTTTTGTCTTCAAAAACTTCTCACAAGTGAGACGTTACCTGCTCAAACAAGTAGTCCTGCAGCTTAAGTAGACTTGTCAAAGAGGACCTACATCTATACTGATTAAAACAAACCATGGCTTCACTCAGGACATAAAGGTAAAAGGGTTTGGAGTGAAGATGATCTGGGAAGAAGGAAGGAATAAAAGAGGGTGGGTTTAGAGTTGTTATAATTTCTCACTATCCTACTCTGTTTAATTGCCAGTAAATTAAATTAATTTCCCCAAGTTGAACCTGTTTTGCCTATGATGGTAATTGTTTTGTCATGTTCCTGTTCTTATTTCAATTCATGATCTTCTCCCCCTCTTCTGTTGAGGCTGGGAAGTGAGACAACAGCTAGTGGGCACCTGGCAAGGCCAACTCACCACACCTTACTAGTTGGCAATTTATTTAACTGCATATTGTATATTTCTTTCCTCAGAACTATCATACAGAATCTGAGCAAAAGGGATGAACACCCTCCCCCCTTGTTTTTAGAATAACAAAATAACATAGGTACTTCCATGTAATACAATGTAGCACTTAAAATACTGTACACAGCAAGAACAAGTTTTTTTCTTCTTCTACTTATTGAAATTGATTACCTTGATTGTGATCTCTGCTCCCAAGTAAAGAATTAATAGTACTAGCAAAAGGAGTAGCTATAAAAGTCCTTATTTGAAGAGGCCTGCAATTTGATATGAACCAGCAGGTAGTGGAACCAGCGGCCCTCCTTTAATCTCTGTGGCTCTGTGGAGGGGCCTTGGGATACAGCGGTGACTCCGGTCAGCTGTGTAAACATCCCTGTCCTCGGCATGGATTTGATACTCAGCCAGTCAGACAGGCCTGCACAAATACTATGCAGTTATAATAAAGTGCATAAACTACTTCTCCTCCTTTGTGTCTCATTATCTCCACAAAACTCAGTAGCTTGAACTCAATGACACCTTCGTACTCCATTCTCTAATCCACAATACAGCAAGAAAGTTACAGAGTGGCTGTGGAGAGCTGCATTTACATCAGAGGCAAATGATTTAATAAATGAATTTGATAATTCTTAGAAATCTTACAGCCTTATTTAAACTTACACGTGACTTTCCTGTTAGTAGAAGGTGACCTTTAGGTTTGATTAGACCTTTAGGTTAACGAAGACCTGTGTTAGCAAAGAGGTAGGAACTATGGAGTGACTTTGCTGCTGTTTCCCCTTTGATCTGATGACAGCTGTGATCAGGAATTGGAATAGGCTGCCCAAGGAAGTGGTGGAGTCACCATGTCACCATCCCTAGAGGGGTGGAAGGACGTGTAGATGTGGCACTTGGGCATATGGTTTAGTGGTGACTTGGCAGTGCTTGGTTAACAGGTGGATTTGGTGATCTTAGAGGTATTTTCCAACCTGAACAGCTCTCGAAGATTCTAAAATTCTATGATACTATGAACACGGGAACAGGCAGCTTCCATAAACATGCTTTCAGCCGCAAATGCGTGAGGCAGACTGGCTGACGAACACGCAGGAGGAGGAAAAAAGTGTCATAGAAAGGACAGACGTGAGATTTATGCCTGCGGAAGAGGTACCTCTATTGAGCCTTCCCAGACGAATAACGGGGGCAGGAGCAGCGGTGAAACTCTCGTATGTTTGTACAAAAGCCTGGGCACCTCCCTCAGCGCCGCCCGCCCGGGCCCGTTGCCGCGGCAGCGCGGCCGCGTCCGGTAATGGCGGCGGCGGCGGCGGAGGGGCGGCCATGGTGCGGAGTGAGTGTCAAAGAGCCGCGTCCCTCCCCTCCCCGGCTCCTTCCCTCATCCCCAGAACCTGCCCCGCGCCCTGGACACCTCCTTCGTGTCCACAGAAGGGCAGCGGAGCTGGGGAAAGGTCTGGAGCACAACTCTGATGAGGAGCGGCTGAGGGAGCTGGGGGGGCTCAGCCTGGAGAAGAGGAGGCTCTGGGGGGACCTTATCGCTCTCTGTAATTCCCTGAAGGGAGGTTGTAGTGAGATGGGGGTCGGTCTCTTCTCCCAGTAACAAGTGACAGGACGAGAGGAAATGGTCTCAAGTTATGCCAGGGTTTAGATTAGATATTAGGGAAAATTTCTTCACTGAAAGGGCACTGACTCCCCAGGGAAGTGGTGGAATCACCACCCTGGTGGTATTTAAAAGGCACATGTATGACACTTTAGGGGCATGGTTTAGTGGTGGATTTAGTAGTACTGGGTTGGTCTCGATGATCTCAAAGGTCTTTTCCAACCTGAACGATTCCATGATTCACGTTTCCCCTTCCCTGCCATTCCCACACTCCCCTGGCTGCCCCCTCCCCTCCTGCCTCCCTCGCTCTCCTCAGCTTGGCTCGACTATAAGGTTTCCCTTCTCCCTGGCAATAAGAACCCATTTAATTCCACCACATACAGTACAGGGGTTCTCTTGTCTCCTGAAACAACCCCCGAGAGGCCTCGCAGGTGGCCCAGCTGGAGACCCCTCCGTGTGTGTGGCAGCCCCTGCAAGGGGAGATGCTGGACAGGATGGGTCATGTCTGAGCCTGGGGCTGTCAGACGTGAAAAAAACCCAAATGGGGTTAAAATACTCCCTACTGTTACTTATGAATTGATCATCTGTTACGAGTACATCATCTGTTACAGGTACAGCAGTATGATATAGAAGACTGAGTGCTCACACCTACCGCTCATAAACTGCTGAGGAGTTCCCTTCCTCTGTGATTTTTCCTGTAATCTATTTTGATTGTATATCATCACTGCACACTGCCAGTCCCGTACAGGGCTAAAACAGTGCTTTGGAAAGGAACTCCTTCTCCCTGCATGAAGCTGTCAGATGCCTTCCCTGAGCAGGCACTGCCTGAAGGAGAATGGCTTTGTCTCCTGAACAGCACAGCATGAATTTGAGTCCTAAAATAATGGTTGCATACTTCACCTTTCTGCAATGCAGCTGCCCCTACTGTTTCATGATACACCTGCAGCTGTCCACCTGCTTATTCTTCCAATTTCTTTAGTATTATCCTTCGTATTTGCTTCCTTTTTTGAGTAAAACATGCAATTTTTGGAAGCCCAGTTGTTAGATCTTCAAGGTCTGTTATCTCCAGTTGAGTGATGCCATCCCTTATTTCCTCCTGTGTTCATGGGAACCTGGGAGTAGCTGCTACCTCCCAGGTCACTGGGCCAGTCTCCTGTTACTGCACATAATGTCAGAAAATCTGTTTAATGAACTTTTCACTGAGTTCAGTGTGTTTTGTCAATGTCCTGAAAATGCTATTGTTTTAAATTTTATTTAAAATTTGTTTTTTCTTACAAGCTTGTTTCCCTCATTCCCCTTAAATGAACTAGATCATATACAAAATGCCAAATATTCACTCAGTTGCCTGCAGCAGGACCCCAAAATAGGTTCCTAAGGCTCCACAGTAGCTTCTATGTGAATTATTGTCTCTGCTTTGCAAACCATCTGGTAATGGAAGTGGAAATTTTTGCATAATTACTGCTACAATAATTTCAATTTTCATCAGAAAAGGGAAATCTGGCTGTAATTAAACGGCCAGGAACAGTTTGTACGACTTCTTTTTGTATAAAGGGTTTAGAGCATTATTGCCATAGTGTGTATGTATGCAGATTAAGGAATATTGTTTCCTTGCTCAAAATTACCTGGAAATAGTGGCACTGAAAAATCTGCTCCAAACAAAGTAGTAAGAAGGCCTTTTTTTTTTTCCTTTTAATTTCCAGCAGATTTACCAAGTAACTTATTAGAAATGCCAGTGTTTTCATAATTTCTGTGAAAACTAAAGTATTTAGTCATGGTTATTTACCTTTTTTTTTCTCTTTTCTCTGTTACTTTAATCAAGGTCAGTCAATGGTCCATTAAAGAGAAGGTGGCTGTTCAGATGCAACATTACCTTTCCCAATATGATATATGTGCAAACAGGTTCCCCCCTTCTATCGATATCAGTATCATCACGTTTAATTCTGTAAATCATGCCAGATGTAAATCTGTTGAGCAGAAGGGAGATTTAACCCTGGTCATCTCTAAATCATATAATATACACAAAACCATTTTCACCCCTTTCCCAAAGATTGTAGGTACAGGAGCTGCACAGACGCATGTGCATTTGGGCTGTATTGGTGCATAGTTTTCCCAGCTTGGAGCAGACCTGTCTGTGTGAAAGTGTGCAGCCATTCCAGGACCACTACTACAACTGGATAATGTCACAAACCCTTCCTGAGATAAAGAAGTGAAAGAATACTTTTAGTTAATGCATGATAGGAACAGGTTTTTTTCACAGATCTCTCTGTAATTTTTCTTTTAACTTATTTTTCTTCAGAGTCTTTTTTAAAGGATTAATTTTTTTGGAGGGGGAAAGGAGGGAGTTTGTTTTCAGGTTTTTTTGTGAGTTTTTTGTGGGTCTTTTGGCATTAGCAATCTTGGAAATACCTATGCTAATTTAATAAACCGCTAGTTTTTTCATCAGTTCTTCACTCCTTGTCAGGGAGAAGAAAACGCCAGCACTTTTTGGTGCAGTGGGCTGGAAACAAAGTACTAACATCTAGCTCAAGAGTGAGCATTGGTTCTCACAGAATTTCTTTACCTTCGTTATCCAGAGCCTTTCCACTGTTTGAAAGATTGCCTGGCATTAAATATTACTACAGGATAACTCTGAATCCAGGTCTCTGGTGTTTTTCAGCCACTGAAATTCCTTTGCTGGCTGCTAATGAGCTGGTATTGCCTAAGAAATGTCCAGGTACACATTTCATTCTAACAAACATTCATAAGCATGAGTTAGTTATGGCTTTGCCATAAAAAATATCTGCCCACTTTCAACACATATCCTGCTTATTTCTGTGCACACTGTGCTGAAGAATATGATGACACACTGTAGTTAGTTTACTTCCCTCCCACCCCCCCACTGCTCTCTGTGATGTGAACATCTGGCATCTGGAAATAAAACAGCATAAAACACTCAATTTCTTGTCTACATGAATCAGTCTGCAACCCAAGCTATGCAGAAAATAATGGCTGCTGGATTAATTTCTGCAAGGGTTGTATCACACTCTTATGGAACACTCAGCAGTTTTCATATGGATTTTTCCAAATGTTACAGGTGACATAAATGTGTTTCACAAAAAGTTTACTGTGGCAGAGTGGCTCGAGGTTACTTGGTACTCAGTATCTTTTCTTGCAGATTTTATTTTTGTTGGCATTCCTACTGGGCTATTTGATGTGGTGGAAAAAAGTATTTTAATGAATTTATAAGTTTTTTATAAGTCAGATTGCAGAAAAGGACTAAGGGGAAATATGACATCTAATGTTTCTTTCAGTCACTGAAGATCTTGTTAGAAGACGTGCAGAACATAACAACTGTGAAATTTTTTCACTGGAAGAAATCTCTTTACATCAGCAGGAAATAGAAAAACTAGAGTATCTTGACAAATGGTGTCGAGATTTAAAAATTCTCTATCTTCAGAATAATCTCATTCCAAAAATTGGTAAGTGTTTTCTGGATATGTTTATTTTAAAATGGATTTACATGCATAATTTTGAAATCAGGAAAAAAAAAGTGCTTTAAGAGAATGTACAGTGAGTAACTACAGAGAGGTTCCTTGTGGATGTGCTCCTACAAGAGTTCCTTTCCTGATTTCTTTATTAAATTTCTAAGAAGTTCAGAAATTTGCAAGAGAAATTTTAAATGAAAAAGATACTACTGGGATACAGATACTCACTAGAATATGAGTGTGGAACACCTTTCATTGATTAAAATCTCAAAAGTCAAGATATAATTAAATGTCCCATATTTATGGCAAACAAAGAGTTTAGCCATGGACTATGGTGTCGTAGGATTAGCTCTCTTCAGGCTCATTTTTAAATGAAGTGTTTATGCAAATGGTATTTTTTTGTTGACATTGAAATAATTTTCGTTAGAATAAAATACTTGCTTTTATGCGTAAACCAAACTTTTTACAACACAGTCTCAGTGGTCTTCCTGCACCACAGGAGAGGATATAATTTCATATGGTCTGCATTTTTTGGCATTGGTTCCTGTGTTTCATTGGCGTTCTATTGAAAGATGCAACATCAAGCCCATGGCTGGAAAAGCTTACACTCTGCAGATAGTGCGTAGATGAACAGTGAAAAGTTGGAAGTGTTCAGGAATTATATTAGCATATCTCTTTGAAGTTCCTTAAGAGGAAGAAATTAAATACTGAAGTTTTAAGATGAAATTCTGTGCTCAGAACTTGTAGGCAAGTCCGTTAAATTCTCTGCAGTGGCTCATCACGAAACTATACTGCTACCATCTGCATTTCTTAGAGAGAAGGAATCTTCTCCCAGAGAGAATAAGTTTTTTGAAACTACTTTATGATGCTTTGCCCCATCACAAATGGCACTGAAACTGAAGTTGGTTTTCTCTCTGTTACTGTGTCCTTAACAAGTTTTCATCTTGTGGATTTTCTGTCAACACTCAGGCCTCCTTTAGGTTAGTACAGGATATCATATTCAGATTGTTGCTTTTTGGACACGAAGTTTTCTCAGCAATTTCATTTTTGAGGCACACAGGTTTTATCTTGGCATAATCTAACTGTAGCAGTTGGAAAAGTGTGCAACTTAGTGAGTCATATATTCTTGTATAGTGTAATGGCTTTCCAAGATAATACCTTAGTAACTAATGGGATAAAAATCCAGAACAAACACACATGAAGACACACCGTCCCTGCACTATAGTGGGTGACCAAAAGCATTGCCAACAGGGGTTATGTGACAAAGTATTGAATTTGAGAAATAATTCTTCCAGTGGATACCAACATGTCCTTGCAGAGGGCACAGCACTTCCAAGGATGCTTCTGAATATTGTCCCGGAATGGTTTATATTGACTCTGTCGGGATGTGTCCTTTCTCTTCTTAAACAAAACCTTTCTGCAGGCCTCAAGATCAGACTTGCCTACTGAGCAAGGTTGTCAGGCACCCACTGTATGGATGCGTCCCGATTCTCTTCTATAAATGGAAAAAACCCCAAGATATCACTGGCTTCAACACTCAACTCTCTCACGTCTTTGTGTGTACAGGCACTGCCATTACAGAAATATTGCAAGAAAAACATCCAACCTAAGCTGCACAAGTTCTTGCTGAGAAAATAATTTCATCATTTTTTGTGAATTATGAAGAAAATACCTGTCCAAGGTCTTAGTACTAAGTGGTAGGATTCATGTCACCAAATTTGTAGACATCTTTGTCTACAATTTACAGTATCTTCCCTTTATAACCAGTCATGAAGAAAAGGCATATTTTTGTGCATGATTTGATTCACTAGTTCTAGACAGCCAATTTAAGGTAAGACAAACTGCACCTTGAACAGCCTAGTTCTCTGTATTGATCGTAGAAGAGCCTGAACAACTAACTCAGCTGCAGACATGATCTGTGGTTGTCAGATGAAGCTCCCTCTGCTTGAATTACTTTGTTTGCCCCAGCAGGCACAGTTTGTACAGCAGTTATTCAGTGCAGCTTGTGAGTTAGAATTTGAGGTAAACTTGATGACTTCTTTGGACAGGTTTTCCAGTCAGATCCTTGAAACATGGTGATTGGGAAGAAATTGGTAACTATGACACAAGTTAGCCTCTGTATCTTGTCTCAGATTTAAGTCTCTGACCTGTGGGTCATCTATCTCAAGTGGTCTTTGCATTTTCCAGACATTTTTGGGAGTGATGAAGATTGTTGCTACCCTATTCCCTCTTTACCCCCTTTTGGTATTCCAAAGAGGAAATGTTCCCCACTCACTGTGAACCTGCTAGTTCCAATAGGTCATGGTGAAAATAATACAGGTTAGACTCCAAGCTAAGGGAATGTGTGTGTGTGTGTCTTTGTTTTGTTTATACTGAACCCACAGAAATCCTTATGTGTAAAATTTTTAAAAAGGGGGAAGAGGAAGTTTCTTGTACTAAACCTGTAGATTAAAGATGTCAAAAATTTACAGATAAATTAAAAAAGCCAATATTTTCTATATAAGTAAGTGTAAAACTTTAATTTTATAAAGCTTGTCCAAGTATGACCTGATCCTTTCTGAGTTTCACAAGAGGTGCTTTTTGCATTTGTCATGCTCTCACCATGCTTTTTTGGCCAGTCCTCTTGCATTACATAGGTGTCTTATGGATTTGTGCTAAAAATGTGTGTATAAGATTCCTTATTTCTTTTTACTTTTTTATTTTAATTTATGTTTTCAGAGAACTTTTTTGTTTTGTCCTTTAATTAATATTAAAATATTAATGCCCAGTAATGTGATGTTTGTTCTGATTTATCCTTCCTTTTTTTTCTGCTTTATTGTTTCTTTGAAGTAAAGTGAGCAGGTAAAATGACAATGCCCTTTCCGGTGCAGAGAACTGAAATAATGGATCTGTGTTGTGTTACAGAAAATGTGAACAAACTAAAGAAGCTGGAATATTTAAATGTAGCTTTGAACAACATTGAAAGAATTGAAAATCTGGAAGGTCAGTTTTTAAACAAACCATTTTACCTTTTCATATTAGAACACTTAAATTGTGACAGTGTGAAAGAGAGTAGAAGCCATTAAGCATATCCACCAGTGATGGTATTTTGTTGATACTCAGAGTGTTTTTGTATGCAGGGTTTCAATAAATGCTGCTTTGTAGCAAGTGCTTCCTAGTGCTGAAGTTTTCTCATTGAACTTTCTTAAAATTAAACATTGAACTTTTTAAAATGTCTCTTTGTAATGTTTCAACAAACATCTTCAGTTCAGCAGTCAAATGCCACACACAGAAAGGTTCTGCTGTGAGCACAGGTTGCATTGAGGGTGTGGGTTATTTTTAAAGAGGTTTTCAGATGATTTATTTCTCTCTCATTGCGTGAAATCCTGTCTGTTTTATCTGTGTTTAATCCTTTCCTATCACTTTTGCACATTTCACGTGCAAAGATCTGGCATTTTCCAAGATTATAATCTAACACAGAGCCACCCATAAACGCATTCCATATTACTTGAATAATTTATGACTTGATTGTTTTCTGTTTCTTAATTCTGATTAGACCAGTTGCTGACTCTTTAAGATATCCACCTTGAAAAAGAAACACTTAAAAAAAAAAAAAAAAAAGACGCTGTTTTTTGTTTTGGTTGGTTGGTTGGTTTGGTTTGGTTCACTCTGTGAGTCCATAGAGTGGAACCTATGGAAGACCTCTTCTTAACTTGGAGTGAATTTTTAGAAAACCTTGACTTTTCACTTTAATAATATTACCAAAGATTAACCATAGCCAAAAATGAAACCCATAATTGATTCTGCTGTCTTGAAGGACTTAGTGTTTTAGTAACATGGTTAAGACTCAGTTGAGGGGGGGTATCAAGGCAATCAGACTGTTAAAAGTGAAGTCCAGCTTTTCTAGAAAAAACATTTAATATCTCGTCTATAAATGATCACAAAGTTTTGATACTGATAAAACCAATAATATTTTGGTATTTTTTATTTTATTGAGTTTGTTTCCTTCCTATAAATATTGTGAGTCACTCTTTGCACTCAGAGTCTCAGAAAAGATGTATTCTGATAGAATAAAAGTAGTTTACAGAACACAAATGGAGAGTTTTATATCCAGGTGCATGCATGTGTGTGTGTTTGTATGTCACGTGTACATTTATGTTATGGACAAACAGAATTAAGATTTTTCCAAAATTTAGGCTGTGAAGAACTGAAGAAACTTGACCTGACAGCAAATTTCATTGGTGAACTCTCCAGTATTGAATCCCTAAAACATAACATACATCTGAAGGAACTGTTTCTAACGGGTAACCCATGCACTGAATTTGAAGGCTATAGACAATTTGTAGTGGCAACACTTCATCAATTAAAAGTAAGATTTAAAAAATTAAATCCAAATAAAAAATGAGCACTGTCGACTAAACCTACTAATCCTAAATAAAATAAATACCTGTGCTGGGAAAACCAGTAGCATTTTTTTTGCTGTCCACAGGAAATTAAATTATATTCCGAAGAATAAGTGACTGCAATAAATTAATTCTAGTAATTAGTTCTGTTTTGATGGAACCACATGCATGTGTTAACTTTTCTGTCTTTCTTATTTGAGATCCTTAAAGTTTTGAAGAAATAAATGCTTATACCGTTCTGGCCTTTTTTTTTCTTATTTGTTTTATATACGCAGTGGGTTTTAAATTATTATCATGATTGCAGAAAGTTACCAGGTTGTTGGTAGCATACCAACAATATGTTCTAAACCTGCTGTGCAAGGCAGTAGAAAGGCACAAGTTGATGTAAAAATGTGCTATGTTGTATTGGCTGTAAATAGCTACTTTGAGAGTGAGGTTCTGTGCAATGGCCAAAACCACCACAAACCATTTTCACAGCTGAATAGACAGTTATTGTTAATTCTTTTTAATAGATTATAACATAGTTCTATGGAGGTTTGAAAGGTGCATTTCTAATTGTGTACAGAATTTTAAAAATTAACCTACAGTTTAATAGATTTATTAATTTGAATGTGCTTATAATTTCTCACATATCTATATTGATTTTTTCTGCTTTGGGAAGTATTTGGATAGTAAAGAAATAGAACGTTCAGAGAGGATTAAAGCACTTCAGAATTATCCAGAAGTGAAACAGAAAATCAGAGAACAGGAACAAGTTTACCTTCTCAAAAGGGCCAGAGAAAAGGAAGAGGCTCAAAGAAGGATGCAAGAAAGAAAGGACAAGAAACAAAAACAAATGGAATCTAAGCTTGGATTTGACAGGTAACAGTAAGCAACAATAGTTTGTGAGCAAATATCATTCTTCTCTTTCTTTATTAAGAAGTTTGTTTTTCCTCATTGAAGAGTTTATATTATTTCATGTAAATATTTTTGTTCATCTTTATTGTTGATTCAAGCAGAATTATTTCTCCTTGTGCATGTTATCTCTAATGAAAAATATAACTAATTACAAACACAGTTTGTTATTGACCTGCAGACAGTGCAATAGAATTTTTGTCCCAAAACTCCAAGCTCAGTTGTCTGGGTGCCAAAAGAGTATAATTGATTGCTTCTTCCAGGAGAACAGCTGGAAATTGTTATTTAAGGTAATGCAGAGGTTCCAGAGAAAGCATCTGTTCACCTATAACTGTTTTTGCTTTAGCATTATTAGATCTGAAGACTGAAATGGAATGTAGCAGGTCTTTGGAGATGTAAAAGGCTTTGCAGTGTTGATTTTCATACTTCATATTACTGATAGTCCCTAGACAGCAGCAGGATTTTTGTCTGGGATCATCTTACACTGCAGTTGCCATCCATCTTATTTTTAATCCAATAGAGACTAAGTTCCATGGAGCTGCCTGCGGAACTTTGTCCTCATAGATCACAGCTCTATCATAAATTTAGTTTTCTCCCTCTGTTGATAGAGAATTAGAGAGGCTTAGAGCTAGAAGAAAAAATTACTCAATGTTAAGATGGCACTTGAGGAGATGCTTATTGCTACCTTATAAGTTTCTAATCTGCTGCTGCCTGATATTGGGAATACTTAAACATCACATAGACTGAAAGTTTTCTCTCACCTGAAAGTTGTGAGGGTATCTGAAAATTCTGCCTCTGAAATTAAATCTGTTGAACTATCTATCAGGGTTTTCAGAGGATTAGGCATAGCCATACTATCACTTCTTAGACAAGTCAATGAAAAACATTATGTCAGAATGTGTTTTGTTGATTGACGGAAAAAGCAGAGCAGAGGACGTTACCCCAATATATAAGATATTGTTCTTGGTAGGAATTATACAGTTTTTATTACTGGGTTGGAAAAAATATGACTGCAATTATTCATTAGCAAGAACTAACTGTTACTCTTCCTTCATTTCATTGGGATGATATTCCAATGTTCTTGTGTAGCCCCGATTCCCCACAGGAGAAAGAAAACCATCAGGCAGAAGGAGATGGAGAGCAGGAAACGTGCAGAACAGTTGAAGATGATGAAGAAGACAGAAGATTTTGGGAGGAACCTACACCATATACTCCAGAATCTAGATTAGAAACTCACAGATACATTGAAGAAAAGCGGAGAGCTAAAGACAATATAAGGTGCTTTTTTGTTTTAATATATTCTATGAATTGAAGAAAGAGACATTTTCTAAAGTACAGAGGACAGGTGGGTGACTGCCTGACATTAAATATTACTGAGAACTCGCAGCTTAAATCCCTATTGCCTGTGAAAATAGGCTTATAAAATATAAATTAAATATTCAGATTGTTCATTTTGCTTTGTTTTATTTTCTGAACTTCATTTATGGTACTCTTTATTTTTCCTCAAATAGAGTTTTTAAATGTAATTTCTCTTTTCAACTCCATTTTATGGAGTTGAGAAGTTTCACTTTTCTGTCAGCTAACTAATATGTTTTGTGTAGTTCTACATTTAATATTCTGCTAAAAACATTCATGCAGATTGCATTATATAAATGCCATAAGGCCATGCTACAAAATTTTTGCACAAGTGGCATTTCAGGAACCTTTTCTGTGTAACTGAGAATTTTTTTCACATACTTCATAAAAGATATTTGTCACAAGTAATAGGATTCTTCATGTTATCTGGGCTACTTGGCATTGTGAATCTGAAGAAGTCTGACTCCTGAAAAGCCTTTAGAACTTTCTAAAGTTGTCACTGGTTTTGCTGAACACGGAACATTCATGCAGATGCTAGCAAAAAGCCACACTATTGTACTGCTACTGTCTTATCAGTTCCACAAACATTGTAAGCAATGTCTTTTTTTTTTTCTTTTACTTATATAACATAATTTGTACCAGAGATTTTTTTAGCTGTTCTTTTTAAGGGCATGCTTTTTGGGAGTTTTATCAAGCCTAGGTGTTGAAAAAGTCAGTCCTAGGGAACTCTCCAAGAAATCTGGAAGTGTGCATAACTTGTTGCTATTATTAATTCAAGGTCTGACGCTTTCCTTGAAGAACTACTGTGAATCCAGGTCCTACCCAGTTAGAATTTTGCTATGTTTGGAAGTGCCTTGATCTACTCAAAAGCAAATGTGTTCCAAATGCTTCCCTGTAAGGATTCAAGGAGAGTCCAAATAGTATTATAATAAAGATAGAATAATTATTTTTTGGATTTTTCTAAATTTTGAGGGCATTTGAAGGAGTTAAATATCCTTTTGGGGTTTGTTTTCGTTTAGTGTTGATGTTTGTGTTAGGTAGCATGAGAAAGGTGAGAACAGAAAAGTGGCCCTGACAACTTGAAATTGTCGTTGCTGGTAGACAGAGGCTAAAATACAACTTTAATATAAGTTACTCAGTATAAAAGGATGTGTATTTTAGTATAAAATTGACATGAACATATCTTTTGAGCAGGGTGGTGGTTCGTTCACTTTTATTTCAAGTCAAGAGTTGAAATTCAGGCACAGAAACTGTTAGCCCACAAATCCCACATTAGAACTCTGATTTATACTGTAGAATAGTATTTAACACATGCATAACTGTGAATCTTTCTTAAACAGAAATTGTTTTTATGTAGTCGTTCCAGTAGCTGTACTTGAGTGTTTTTATTTCTTCCTCAAATCCACTGTATTTATAGACCAAATCTGTTTTTATGTTTTTTCCCCCCAAGGGGTTCTAAATCTTAAGTATACTTTATATCCCTCATTAGTGATTTGCATTTAATATTCTCTTAACCTTGGACTTATAGTAAGAAATAGGTTCAGGAGCAAAAAAACCCAATGCATTGCTGTTGAGTTTTTTTGAGAAATGTTTTCTTTTTAATATGCTGGCTGAAGTAGCCATACCCACTATATTGACCAGCTGAAGAGTAGATTAATACAACATGACAATTGCAGTGCTGTATTTTTAACAGCCATATTTTTACCTACATGCAAGCAAGGTTTTTCTTTTTCATGTTATAAGATTCCTTACTCTTCCTTTCCTTGCTGAACATTTAAACAGAAAAAATACCAGTACTACAAGTCTTAATGATCTTACAGTGATCTGCTTTGTTTGGGCAGATAAATTTAAGGTAGCTTATTTATTACACTAATTGAAAGTCAGCCATAGTTTGATTGCTGATAGCTGGAAATGGATAGTGAATATTAATAAGTACATCATCAATACATCAGGAATATGTATTGTATTTTTTCAAGGAAGAACACAGCAAAAAATGTAATAAATACATCAACAAATAATGTGTATGTCTGCACCTGGACCCTACTGTATCATATTTGGTGCTGCTTGTAATCTTTTGACCATTAAAATTCTTTTTACTAGTGCAGAAGTGACTGAGAGACTGATGCTGTTTGGAGACAGGCCAAGCATTTGTTCAGTAGCAGTAATTAAGTGAGCATGAATAAAATTTCTTTAGACTTGCTTAAACATACATCAAACCAGTTAGCAGCAACAACACTTCATGATTGGTTTGACTGTTCATAACTAGAATTTTCAGATGTTTAAGCAATCCACGGTTTTCTTATGGTATACCAGATAATTTGATATATTACTGTTTGATAGGGATATTGTGACATGCAAAAGAAGTTATTATCCATGTAAGATGTGATATTACAAAGCATTTGCTCATCTTTAGCCAATGTTTTTAATGTGCAGTTGGAAATGTGATATATTCTGTTTTGTTCCTGAAATAGGTTATAGCCTGAACATCAAACACCAGATAATTCTTACTTCTTACCATGCTCTTTTTTTGCTATTAAACATAATAATAGCAAAATTTTAACCATTAACCATAAACCATTTTTGTTTCTGTTTTGTTAAGGGAATCAAAAAAGAGTGAGAAGGCTCCTTGGACATTGGTCACTGCAGAAGGAAAAGTTCTGAATGTGAATGTGCCTAAGTATGTAAGGTTAAGAGGTTAAACAGTCTAATCTCTCTATAGCTGATTTGGGAAACTAGTTCAAGATGTGTGACAATACAAAAGTAAGAGAGATGAGAAATTCTTGTTGGAGTATTATATTCCTTTTGGGAAAACTATCTTCTAAATTTGTACTCGGATGCTGGAAAAAGAATCAGTTTTCAGTGAGTAAAGTGTTGAAGATTGTTTAATTTAACATCTTGGTCTGAAATGATTAAACAACTTGTTTTTCGGTAAAAGATATATTTTAGTCTTTTCCCTTCTATGGTAAGGCTCTTTCTTGGAGCATCTTGTTAATAGTGGAAAAAGTTTAACTGGTTTGACTATTAAAGTTAAATGTGTATGAGCAGCCACTTTAAATGTGGAAAAAAAATCCAAGTAATATTTCTGGACGAAATTGTTTTGTCCTCTGATGACAGCTGTAAAATTGGCAGAATTGGGAAGGATATGTTATCAGCTTCTGTGGCATGAGGCCCTTTGACACTGACTGAGGGCTATAGCAACAGAGGCTGATGTTCTATCAGCCTCTTGCACCTGGGTATTGAAGTGTTTTGGAATGAGCTTTCAGGGATATCAGCCATGTGTTGTCATTAGTTTCACTTGAACCAAACCTTCCTTTCTAAGGGAAAGGAGGAGACTGAGAACACAAATGTTCCCTTACAAACAGCTCCCCAAAGAGCCTCCTACAAGAGACTGGTATCAGAAAGTGGCCACTTACCTGTCTGCTGTGCTCTGCAGAAGTTTTTCCATCTTAAGACTTAAATAGCTGCAAAACCAAAGCTATGAAAACACTTGTCCTGCTTTCCAAATCTTGGAAATTTATAAATCCATGCAAATTAAAAGAATTTGAAAACCTACATTATATGTAGTATACAATATTCAGTAAAAATATATATATAAATTTCTAGTCCAGGGAAGACAAGCCTAAAATAATTTAAATCTTGTGCTAATAGAAGCTGATTATGCCTTTAAAAATCAGAGATATGTAGACTAAAGCCCTAGCTGTCTTTTTAGAAAACATACAGGGTTCACTGTTAGTAGCAGACCTGTTTGTGTCACCCAAGTTTTCTGGATTAGAATTTAGTCTGTGGATGTGCCCACGTAAAGCCAGACCAATGAGCAGTTTTTGTCATGGCTTCAACAAGAATATCACAGCTCCTCAGTGCAATCTGGCAGTGAATTGGAGAGGCATAAAGAGAGAGATACGAGTAAGCAGATGGTATTCTCCAAAGTTTTTGCTTCAATGTGGAAGTCTAATGTCCATAAGAGTGTCCAGGTTTCTCTGCCATTCTTTTGGAAGGTTAGGAAGAGAAATGGCTGCATGCTACTGAGGACAGACTATTTCTCTTCTTCAGTTCTGATTAAGCTTTCTCCTAGAAAATTTTACAGTTCTGTCCTCTTGTTCACCCTTCATGTGTTAGTGAATTCTCAAAACCAGTAATGCAGTAGGAGAAAGAAGCTGTTTTGTATTCATTGCACTTTCCCAATAAAAAAGACTCATAAACTACTATTCCATAAACTTTCTTGCAAATTGACTGTATCAGAATATGGGAGAGAAAAGAGTAAAAAGTATATCTGGCAAATATTTTTAATGCTGAAAAATTTTACTCTTTTATCTGTTAACATTTGAGCATCTTTCCATTACGTGAACCCAATGTATCTGAGTATTTTAATGTCAATGAAATAGTCCAGATAAATTACTTCAAGCAAACACCTCTCATTTTATACTAATAACTAATTTATAAAAATATTCTCATAGGTGATTTTATTCTGGTTTTTCTCTACTTTAATACGTGGAAAACTTTTGAGCATATGAGCAGAACTTTTAAGTCTAGACTAGATCTCCTTAGATTGTAGCAATAGGTGATGTTTTCAATTTATAACTGGTAAGATTTGTTTATAATTTTAAGAACTCAGCCAGCAAACATGCAGATAATACAATCTACAGTCTCATTTTCAACAAATGCAAAGCTTATAGAACCGAGGATATTATGCAAATCATGTTTTACTTTGGAAGTGCACAGACAGATATCTAGGCAAATTAATTGCTATGAACAAAATTGATTTTTTTTTAACATACCATAATGTTAGAATTGCCAAGTTCTGGGCTTTTCATGCATTTTATATCTGATTTTTTTCTATGAAGATGTAACAGAGCAGGCAGGTTTCACCAGCAGATGTCTCTCGTTCTGCATTGACAGAATGAGCTTAATTTTAACTGACCTTCAGCAGTGGGGTTTTTTTCATTTTCTTGTGGATCGAGTGGGAAGAACAGAAAATAAATGTAAGAATTACTTTGGTTCAAATGCCAGTATTTTTTTCTGTTCATGGGGCAAGTTGCAACCATTTCTAAAATGATCACATGACATATTGTCTAAATGGTATTTGCACTCATCCAAAAGTGCTAGCAGTTGAAGTGTGCTGTAATGTTTGCTTATTCACTGCAGTTGTATTTATACTGGAAGTGTTTCTTATAATTGTTATTAGGCTTCATTTCTCTTTGAAAGATGATGAAGAAAAGAACCAGTTCATCTTGGAACTTGCTGTTTACAGGTCAGATTTTTTTTTTCCTCTTAATTTTTGCCATTCATAAGATCTAATACACAGTGTTTCAGTTACACTCCTCCCTGTACTGGGACCTTTTCAAGAGGAAAACAAAAACCAAAGGGGTGGTGGAATAAATCTTGAAGCCTGTGCCACAGAAGTTAAGCCAAATAAGCTAAAGACCCTTCAGGCTGTTCTGTTACTCCTGAATGAGGACTGTGTCCTTTTGGGAACTGATGTTTTCTGTAGTCCACAGGCAGGTCTCCTCCATGCCTGTCCTTTTATACTTACGGAAAATCTTTTCCATTCTTCATTTGCAGATCAGGGTTGTAGGGAGTGAGTTTGGCCCTAGAAGTGCTCCAGTACAATTCACATCCTTGTACTTCAATTCTTCTCCTCCCTGAAAAAGAGTAGGGTAGACTTGTCCTACTTTCCTTGCTTACTGGAAAGAGTCCATGGCTAATTCTTGAACTATACCAGGGCATTGCCTGAAATAAATTTGGTTGAACCAGGCCAAAGTATCATGAAGAGAACTGATAACTATTTGGTAGCATGTATACTTCTAAGCAGTACAATGACCTTTTCCATTCTTCAGGAAGAGGCTGGAAACCCACAAGTTTATCTACCCATAATAGGAACTTGTTAGAATAAAGCTTGAACTAGTTTTACAGCACAGAAATACTGTTCTTGCCAGGTGTTCTTCCCTTAAAGCTCATTAATTTCCCTCAGAAGAGGCCTGCTCCACGTTTCTGAATTATAAGATACAGATTTTTTGGAACCTCAGAAAATCTGTTCAGGTGCAATAAATTGTTTGATGTATTACAGAATCACAGAATCATTTAGGTTGAAAAAGACCTCTTAGATCATGGAGTCCAACCTTTGACCCATCATCACCTTGTCAACTAAACCATGGCTCTGAGTGCCGTGTCCAGTCATTTCTTGAACACCTCCAGGGGTGGTGACTGCACCACCTCCATGGCAGTGCATATCCTAATATTCTGTGCTCACTTGTAAGAAATGCAGACTAAATAATCTGAAAAGTTCACCTGAGAAGTAATGTTATTAAAGAAGGGAAATAGGAATACATACTTGTACATTCACGTGACTCACATCAGGTGTCACATGATGAAGAGCAGATGTTAAAGTGGAGTTTTTACAGGTCACAAATTTTATTTGACAGTACTGAAATTTAAAAGTATTGTTTAAAAGTTTTCTGGGAACGTAAAGTGTTTCTGTTCATTGTTTTCCAGCAAATTCTATGCAAAAAAGAGAACTCCTATTATAAATTTACTAGTAAAGCCTTCAGAAAGAAAAGTAAGAAAAGAGTTTTGCAATTTTAATGTAAAGCACTACACTAATAGATGAAAAACCTTTTTGTTCTCCACAAAGGTTTTGAATTCTTGCAGTTATACAATAGCTAATGTGGTGGACTTGACAGAATTTAGACATTATTTTAATGGACATTCACAAGAAGATTGTGTTTTTCTTCCGAAGACTTTAAATTCTAATAATATAACTCAATAACTGAAATTTAAGTTTGTACTTTATAACCTGTGAAATCATCACAAAAGAGGTATATTGTCTACTATAGATTGATTCATTCATTTATATTTCATTCAAAGATATTTGGACACTTCTCTGCTTGATGTTGATGTGCAGCCAACTTACGTACGAGTACTGGTGAAGGGAAAGGTTGGTGTTTTCTTACTGCATTCATTTCCAACCAGGAGTTAATGTTTACCATAGTTGTTCAGTGGACTTCGGATCTGATTTTTATGAGTTCCCAATTGTATCTATGCAGAAAGAATGTTCTGTAAATACCTTTTTGGACCACGTAAATATTTTGGACCTCGTATAAACTGTGGACATCCTAACCAGAAGACTTGCAAAGCCTGCAATTGAAATTTCACTGTCTTTCTCTCCTTCTCTCTTCTTATTCCTCCCACACAGTGTACCATAATTCACTTTAGAAGAGAACTTCCCAGTTGCCCTAGGCTAGAATTTAGCAACTTCACAATCTGGAATTTATAGCTGACAGAAACCAATGGATGTATACTCTTCTGAAAGGGCATTTAAAATGTCATTCTAGTTTTCTCTCTTCTCAGTGGTTTTAATTTTGTCATCAATTTTTTTAAAAATTCAAAGTACTTTCACAGTAAACCAAAATCCCTATTTTTGACTGTACCAGCTGAATAAACAAAACTTCAGAATTGCTTTACGTCCAAAATAGACTGGATAATCTTTCTCATTTAATTGCTAATGTAAGTCAAGCATCATTTTATAACCTTCTTTAGAAATGTCACTTCAGGAATGGCAGCAATTCAGGAATATACATCTGACTATACTTATAAGTAAAAGCTGGTTAGCATGCTAATAATTTATTAGGATTATATAAAGTGAGAAGATTTAGACCTATACTGGCCTTAAAATTAAAGAATGTGAGAGTGATGTTTTAACATGTGTTCTGTCCATATCAAAGAAAGAAAAAAAAAATTAGCATGATATACTTCAATCCCATATTTTCTCATAGCCATTTCAGTTTGTCCTCCCTGAGGAAGTGAAGCCAGACAGCAGCTCTGCTAAAAGATCACAAACAACTGGTCATTTGGTTGTCACCATGCCAAAGGTATGTAAAGTAGTCTGAGGAGACATCACACGAAAATCCTTAAATGTTGTGACTACTTTGGGAATATTTCTGAGTTACAGGTAACATCTGGCTTGATAAAGATATACAGGCTAGCCTTTCCCATCAGGGCATATTTTCCAAAAAAGGAACATTGCATAAGGACAATATAATCAGAGAGCCAAACCTTAGTATTTAAAATTCCTTTAAAGGAAGATTATGAAAATCAGTATTAATAGAACTGTTTGTATTTCCTTTATTTTAAACAAACCCAGCTTTTTTATGTGCTAAACAAGACTCTGCAAAACATGCAGTATTATGCAAATGTGTAAGAAGATAATTTTTTTTGAAATAATGAAAATAAGCAACATACTTACTTTCTTTTTCCACTTGTGAAACAAGCAAAACAATTCAGTTTTTCAAAATTTGTGTGGCACACATATGTATGAAGGTTACATTGTTATGCAATGTTGTGACACTCCGGTCACATCTCATGTTTGGAACAAGAGTTGTTTAGTTCATTTCTCCTTCATGCTCTCCCTGGTTGGAAAGGATCCACTGAGTAGTTGTACAAAGTGTCATAGTCATAGAGCAAGAAGGTTGTGGCAATTCAATATTTCAGTTGAAACTACTTGGAGCAGAGAGAGAGCTGGAAGTTTTAGGGAGGTAGAGTTCCAGAGTTGAGAATGAATTCTGTGGTGGGGTCCTGGAAATTGAGGGAGAGGTTAATCAAGTGTTCTTCTGCTGTTATGCCTTAGGAGGGTTGGGCTGCTTTTAAGAGCTCTAGGACTACATCATATACTTTCAGTTTTCAGAGTAGGGTAACCCTGCCCAAGGATAGTTACAGTAAAAAATTAACCTTTTGGTGTTCTAGCCTTACCCTTCTGGCCTTTAGGAAGTTTCCTTGCTGTGTAAGAGCAGGGGTACATGGGGCTACCTGTGAGTCTACCAGAATATATCAATTACAGCATTATCTTCTGAAGGAAGAAGCTATTTAGCTGAAATAACTTCAGCTGCTATTTGGAGTCAGTTCTTTCTCCTTGTGCTCTGATTTAATTTTAAGACTATGCAGCTAGTAGTTCTAACTAAAAAGTTATTTTTCATTTTTGGCTTTGTCCATTTGTGGTTCTTACCTTCTATATTTCCTTCCATGCTCCAGTCCCATACGTCTGTCTGTCCCTATGAGGAGAGCCTCTCATTAAATCACAAACTATCACTCTAGCATCAAGTGTGCAGTTTTACCAAGAGCTTAAAGAATACTGAAAATTGAACTCATTTGGTTAAGGTCCATATTTTGTTAATGTTCAAAATTCATTCATATGAGAATTTATGCTTTCATAAATTTATTTGAAAATGAGGCCGTGACATTTGCCATTTTGGATAATGTCATTTTCAAATGTATATGAACAGTCTTGTTTACTACTTACTTGTTGTTTGCATATTTTAAGTGCTATCAGCTTTCTATCCCATACTCTGCTTTTATTACTCATCCATCTTGCTAGTCTCATTGTGGATGATCAGTGCCTTAGAAAATGTAAATGTTTCAGAGAGTCTTTGGATATATATTCAACTCTGCTGCCTGCCTAGCAAGTCATACCTAAATCAGCAAAATTAATATTATCTCTTTGTACTGTGATTGAGAACTGCCTTTATTCCATTATTAACTTTATATGTAACCTGCCTTAATATTTTAGCTACACCTAAGTTTTTTACCTAGCCTGAGAGTCTGGAGTGTGTTTCATGTAAGAGTACAGGATTCTCAGGTATCTGTAAGACATGAGGAAAGAGAAGCACTGTGGAATAACTGGGTCAATGTTCTCAGCTTTGCCTTAGTTTGGTTAAAAACTACTTTAGTAGCTTGGACACAGCAAGAGATACATGATCGGAGTGCTGCATGGTCTAATGTCTTTGTTGTCATTGGATCCAAACACTTGGATCCTGGAAAGCAGCTTTGCAGAAAAGCACTGGGGAGTCTTTGTTGCCACGAAATTGAACATGAGTCAGCAATGTCCTCTTGTGTCAAAGAAGACCAGTTGTATCCTGAGCTGCATTAGGAGTGTTGCCAGCAGGTTGAGGGAGGCAATCCTTCCCCTGTGTTTGGCATTGCTGAGGTACACATGGAGAACTGTGTCCATGCTGTGCTCCCCAGTGCAAGAGAGACATGGACATGCTGGAGAGAATCCAGGAAAGGGCCATGAAGATGATTAAGGAACTGGAGCACCTCTCCTTGAGGAAAGGCTGAGGGAGCTGAGACTGTTCAGCCTGGAGAAGAGAAAGCTCAAGGGGATCTTGTCAATACATGTAAATACCTGAAGGAAGGGTGCAAAGAGGCAGAGCCAGGCTCTTTACAGTGATGCCAGTGATAGGACCAGAGACAGTGGGCACACACTGGAGCACAAGAGGTTCCCTCTGAACATCAGGAGACAATTTCTTACTGTGAGGGTGACCGAGTGCCTGCACAGGTCACCTGGGGAGGCTGGGAATTCTCTAGCCCTGGAGATACTCCAAAGCTGTCTGGACATGGTCCTGGGCAACTGGCTCTAGGTGGCCCTGCTTGAGCAGGAGGGTTGGGCAAATTGACATCCACGGGTCCCTGCCAATCTCAACCATTCTGTGATCCTGTGAACTTCATGGATTTGCTGACAAAAGATGGATTTGTGTTACTTCACAAACAATTGCGTGTAATACCAACCTATTGTTCTTTTTTCTATATTGTAGTCACAGAGTCTGTTCTCTTCCACCAGGACTGAATTACAGTTCTCAGGTTAAATTTTTGGGATACATATACTTCTCAGATGCTTTCTATGCTTAAAAATTTTATTGTTATTATTATTAATAGGATGTAATCTAGGAAGCGAGGTATAATGAATAATGATTAACAACTGGAAGACCAATAGGTATTTTTCTTGCAGAATATTATGGCTGATTTTATCAACAATGCTTGAGAATACTAATTTGAGATCACCAACTTAATGTGAATTCCTTTTAAGAAGATAATTGGAAGACCAGAGTTCATGCAAGTTCTTTCAGGCTGTATCAATAAGACAAGCCTATATTGCACTACATTTAATATTTTTGTTCCTGATAAAAAATTATCAAAATAAAATTATTTGCAACTAGATAAATGACCTAGCACATTCCTTAGGTAACTGAAATATTAAAAAATGCCACTGACCTAAAAATAGTGTCCTATAACATGCTGCTTGCCATAGTATCCTAAAAATATCTCACTCTTCTTAGTAACAGAACAGAAATCTAACTGAATTCTGAGTGTTTTTCACTTCCTTTAGTGAGTTTCTAATCAAGTTACTAAACCTTTCACATTCATCTTCCAGCCTGTTCATAGTTCTCAAGACTTTAAGAAGAAAAACAAAACCTCTTTCCTTGCCTCTCCAGTGACCTTGCCACACCACAGATGCTGGAGATAGTAAATTCCACATGAAGTAGAAGAAATCAAATAATTTTCACCTTCTTTTCTGGGAACATTTTTTTTAACTGTGCTGTTTACTACACGTCAAATCCCACAGAATGGGTGCCTTTCTAAGGCAGTGTCATGTCTATCGACATTTTTTTGGAAGGTCATCAAAAGAAACTGAAGGACACAAGGTTCAGTGAAATGATACAGTGACACTTTTAAAGTGTAGTGTTTGTACTGTAATAATCATCTGTACGGAGATTTTGCATGACTACATTGTACGTGCCTCACATTCTGGGAAAAATATTTGTGACTTGAAGCTTTTCAAGTCTTGAACATCTGTTCCTGGCAGCATCATCTTTGCAGATGATGGAGGAAAATTAAAACCTGAGAGTTCCTTTAAAAGACTTTGACCGAAATTGGCGTATATGATTTTATAAAATGTCATCATAGATTACACCAGTAGCATTTTAATTAATGTCTGAGAAAAAGCATCAAACCCCAATATTATTAGCAAGCAGGTTTAATTTAGGGTTCTGAGACATTCTGTGTCATGTTTTAAAACTTTCCTTTTCTTATTTTAGTGAATCAGAGAGAAAAATTTGAACTTTTGATCACAAATGAATTCTGACAGCTTTTTATTGCCTGGGCCTTCAAAAACATTTAGAAATGTTAAGATCAGTGAGAGTTAAATTCCTTAATTAATCTAAAAATAGAAGTGGTATATATTATGCATGTCAGTGTTATTTGATAGAATTACATTATATAATTCTCACTTATCTAGGTATGGTAAATGCAGTAATATTTCATTACCATCAAAGGCATGTGGAGACATACAGCTCTGGAGCCCTGGAAATCTAATAATCCTTCAGAATAAATGTGTTTCAGTGAAACTCTGTTACTCAATGGAATTCCCGTTGTAGAAGAAGAAAGTACTGTGGGAAAAAAGTGTGGACTGAAAATATGAATAAAAATATGGTTTTCACATATTTCTACTGGTTTCTCAAATATACTCCAGATTCTATTTAACACACCTATTTCTAGCATTCTCTGATAATGATCTTAAAAATGGTGTTGTTTCTGTTTTCTAATTAATGTAAATATTAGAAATAGTTTCATAGAATAGCTTCCAGAAAGCTTCATCATATTAATTTAGTCCATCTTCCTGTATACCACAGGCTTTAAATTTGACACGGTTATCTCTCTACTGAGCCCAAAGTCTTACCTTTGGCCACAATTGAAGCTATGGCAGTTCTGTTTTTCAGAGCAGTTTTCCTCAGTGATCACTGTCACTAAGGGACGAACAGTCAGTTACTGGCTTGGTGAAGCTCACGTACCATTTTTCAGAAAGAACTAAAATTACAAAGTGTCCCTTAGTTTTTGGGTTTGGTTTTGTTTTTTTTTTTAATTGAACAGAGGTAGGAGGACATCTTTTGAGCAGAAGAGCTTTTATGTCAAGCAATATTTGATAATTGATAGATGTTCTAGTAGGCAAATCCTAATAACCCTTACCTAAGTTGCAAGATCAGTTCTTGTCAAGGAAGTATCTTCTGTTGAATGCTACCACACAGAACCAGCACATTTCTTTACCATCCTTGATGATGCTCTGAGGGCAAAGTAAGGAACATGATTCTCAAGGGGATCAGTGGAATGAATTATTTTAACAGAACAGAACACTTGAGGGCCTCCTGAGAAAAGAGAGTACAAAGAAACAGAGTTTCCTTCAACAGAGCATGTACAGAGTGAAAGGGCATCAACCTCTTCACACTGAATTCCAGAAACAAACGACAGAAGCTACAGGTTTTGTCTTATTTCTTGTGGGGTTTAAAATGGAGACTCTAAATTCACAGGGCTTCTGGAACAGACTGCTCTCAAATCAATTACACTATGAAATAGTCAATAAAATGAACTATTTGGTAGAGTTCCTGTTCTTCTCCTTCCTTTCAAATGCTTAAGGGATCCCTTTCCCATGATGTTGTTAAGAAGGGAAAGAGACTCCTTTGCAATGAGATACCCTTTTGTCAATAACACATCTTACAAAAAATGATGGCAGACTTTTTTTGAGAAGGAGAATTCACTTGGACTTTGAACTTAAGATTCTGTTTTAGCAAACATGCTGAGGGAGTTTGTGGTCACTTGTCATTTTTATAAAGAGTGAGGAGAAGTCCAGACTGTAGCTGAGTCTGTAATAAAAATGTCTGAACAACAAGCACATGGACACCAGAACTGAAATACAAGTGAGAGGCACATCATGAATCAATTAGTTAGCTATGGAAAAAATAAGTAATATGCATTATTAACATGGTACTAAACAAGAGAGCATATATTTAAATATGAATAGATGTATATATTTAAATACCCTCATATATATATATATATATACACTTTTATAAATGTTTGACTATAATTTCATTCAGATAATTTGGTTAGATTTGCCTTATGTCTGTGCTTCATGCTGAGTGAAGAGTGTTAAAATCTAACAGAAAGAATAAATGTCACAAGAGAAAATTTATGCAGACACTCTCAATTTTCTATTTTTAAGAGATTATTTAAATGCTTGTGAGCAAAGTGTCAACTTTTATGAGAATTATTTTTTGTCTGTTTTTATTTCAGGCTAAAGAAATAATCCTGGCTAAGCAAAAAGTTTCAGCTTCAGTTAAACATTCTGACTGCAATACACTGCAAAAAAATGCAAGAAGGTAATTCCTTTTTTTCTTCCACATTTGTTTTGTTTTTGTCGGTGTGTTATTCACATGCCAGAAAATGTGCTTCTTATTATGTTATTGCTGAAAATATGAAAACATTGATTTGTGTAGAGTAAAACTATTTCTATAAGCTTTAGACTAATAGCCTGTCTGATGCTGTTTATAGTGATCTCCTCCAATAGCAGAGCCAAAAAAGCACTTCTGCCCATCAGTTTTGTACCATCAGCTCATTCAGATTATTAACTGGTATATACTAAAACTAAATCACCTACTGAGAATGGGCTCTGCAGAGCTCCTTGCTATGGAACCCAAGTCTGAAAACCTTTTAGAAAGCAATGATTTCGAACCTCTGTCGAGAATGTATTTTCTCACTGATATGCAGGTTGAGCTACTGTGCAAGTAAATAGGTTCAGAAGGCAATTCTGCAAGGGTTTATAACATAGATCCATCCTGTTAAATGTGGTGTAAACTGCAGCTCTTGAAATCTTCCAGTTAGTGACTGCCAGAAGCAAGTATCCATGATGCAGGATTTTTTGGTTTTACCCTTAGCAAGTCTTAATGTAGATAGACACCAGGGTTGATGGACACTTGGCCTAAGTAAAAATACTATGATATCTCTTTTAATCCTTCCTTTTCCTCTTGCTATAGCCAATGGTATTTATAACAGAATAAGATAAGATAACAACAGAGTTTGTTAAGTTGTTTATCTGTTTGTATTTGAAATGTTGCACTTGTTTCCTTGTTTGATTTCATTGTGGTGAATGTTGACAAAAAGACTAAGCAGATAGTAAAAAAAATGTTGCTTGTTATTTCTAATAAAAATCAGTCATTAACTTCTTTTCTTGAATAACCTACATGATGAGAAGATAGGACTGCACCCTGTCTTGTCAGTAGTCATCACAACAGTGCATCATCTTGATTACTGAGTATTTCAAAAATTTTTAGGAGGTCCAGTCTAAATGGTGGATTCTTACTCTCCATTATATTTGTGAAGTCATGACAGTCAGGGGAAGTCCCTGGTGACTGGAAAAATGGAAAGATTGCACCCATTTTTAAAAAAGGGAGGAAAAAAAGAGGACACTAGGGACTAGTTACCTGTCAGCCTCACCTTTGAAATTTCTGCTTTGTCTGGGAAGATCATAGAACAGATCCTCCTAGAAGCTGTGTTAAGGCATGTGGAGGACAGGGGGCTGATTCAGGACAGTCAGCACAGCTTCCCCAAGGGCAAGTCCTGCCTGACCAACCGAGGGGCCTTCTATGATGGAGTGACCACATCAGTGAACAAGGGAAGGGCTATGGATGTCATCTATCTGGACTTCTGTAAAGCCTTTGACACAGTCCCCCATAACATCCTTCTCTGTGAATTGGAGAGAGATGGATTTGATGGATGGACTGCTTCAGTGGATGAGGAATTGGTAGCATGGTTGCATCTAGAGGGGAGTAGGCAATGACTCAATGTCTGGAGGCAGATCAGTGATAAGTGGTGTCCCTCAGGGGACAGTGACATAGACAGTGGAACCAAGTGCACCCTCAGCAGGTTTGCCAGTGACACCAAGCTGGGTGGTGCAGTTGACAGACCTGAAGGACAGGATGCCATCCAGAGGGACCTGGACAAGCTTGAGAAGTTGGCCCATGTGAATGTCCTAAGACAAAAGACCAAATGCAAGGTGCTGCACCTGGGTCAGGGCAACCCCTGGTATAAATAAAGGCTGGGGAAAGAAGGGATTGAGAGAAGCCCTGAGAAGTACTTGGGGATACTTGTGCATGGAAAACTGGACATGAGCTGGCAATGTGCACTTGCATCCAGAAAGCCAGTTTTATCCTGGGCTGCATCCAAAGCAGTGTGGCCAGCAGGTCGAGGGAGGGAATTCTCCCTCTCTACTCCACTCTGATGAAATCTCACCTGGAGTACTCCATCCAGCTCTGGGGTCCTCAGTACAGGAAAGGCATGGACCTGCTGGAGCCAGTCCAGAAGAGGGCCACAAAAGTCATCAGAGGGCTGGGGCACCTCTCCTTTGAGGAAAGGCTGGGTTCTTTAGTCTGGAAAAGATAAGGCTCCAGGGAGCAGCCTTGCATAATAAAGAGGATCTTATAAGAAAGATGGGGACAGATTTTTTAATAGGGCTTGTAGCGATAGGACAAGGGGTAATTGTTTTAAAGTAAAAGAGGAGAAAGATATAAGAAAGAAATTTTTTATTATGAGGATTGCCCAGAGAGGTGGGGGATGCACCATCCCTGTAACCATTAAAGATCAGGTTGAGCAACCTGATCTAGTTGAGGATGTCCTTGCTCATTGCAGGGGTGTTGGATTTCAGTGCAGTTTTAAGTAATTATGAATATGCTTCCTGCAGATTTTGAGGGTTAAAATATTACAGGAATATATATCGCAAAAGTAGAAGTAGGAAAAGAATCTCTGAATTACAGCTCTTTCTAAAAATAGTAAGTTTTGACCTCTTTAGCTGAAAAGTCGCTGAGTAGCCAGATGTTAAAAAATTTGCTGAATAGTTGTCTCTTAGATTACAGAACATTCATTACAGTGATTACACTTGACAGCTACAGATGTCTTAGCTGAATGCTGTCAGACATATAATCTGCTAAACTGTAATGTAGTGCTTTAAATCTCTTTAACTCTTGTTAGCTAGATTACATGATGATACTGTCATTACTTCTGCCACATATGAGGGATTTCTTGTGTGACTGTATACAGAACTGTATTTCAAACCTTCAGAGAGGCAAGTGTCTGTGAAAAGAATTTGACAGACTGATTTATTACACTTACAAAGCCTCTATTAATGTAGCTCATTATGCCAGTCCTTACTGGAACTGGCCTCACAGTTCAGCTGTGAGGTACTGAAGTTGAGTTCTCCACAGCTGCATGGAACTGACATTTCTGAATAATACTGGAAATTTTAAGAGTAACAGTTACATAAAGTCAATAATCCTTGTCTCAGCTTTAGACTATGCTTCCTTTAGCATATTGGAAAAGAAAAAAAATGGAATAAAACTCAAAATGTCTCTAAATGTAAATATACACACACTTGAATTCCTCCAGTAAAGAAAGATATATAAGAATATAACTCTTTTTTCTTTGTTTTTTTGGGGTTTGTTGGGTTTGTTTGTTTGTTTGTTTTTTGTTTCGGTTTGGTTTTTTTACTGTAGATCTTAATATATGGAAGTTGAGAAATGCAGCCAGAGAATGGATTAATTTGAAGAGGCAAAGGAATAGAGTGGCAATTTCTGCTTCACAAAGCATAATTAAAAACTGGTCAGCAAGTTTTGATCTATACACATCTTGTATAATGTAATAAGGAATGTAAGGTAAAGGTAATTTCTATTTGTGTAGTTCAGGCATTGCAAATCTGGCTGCCTACTCAAAGTGTCTTTTTCCTCTTAGCTAAGCAGGAGTGCACTGGATGACTAAGCCAGCAGGAGCTGTCGGAAATATTGTGCAATGCATTAGGTTGGAAATCTGACTTGGGTTCTAATGAAATCAGTTCTTGGTGGCAGTATGTAATGTGTGCCTTTTTGCAGAGTTTTTGTTTTGATGGGTTGTTTGGTTGGTTTGTTGGTTTGATTTGGTTCTTTGTCTGGATTCTTAAGGGGAAAAAACCAAAAAATATACTGCTGGAATATCCACTCTGTCTGTTGGAACACCCATAAATGCCTTTGAACAGTTTCAACCAAATTTCACTAATTGTGAGAGACATAAAATATATAAAATTGCCTCTTAAGTTATGTTGAACTTGGGACCAGGAAAACTTGAATGTTTTTAATCACTGTATTGGCTTTTAATTCTAACCTTTTTCTAGCAAGCATATCATGATAAGAGTCATTGGCAAAACTTCCTTTATGGTTTGTAGTTTCGTGGTGATAAACAAGCATTACTTTACTTTCCTTGGAGAAGATTTTAGTTTTAGTTGAGCTTTTTTTCATTTATTAACGAGTAAAGAATAAAAGACTGATTCTTTCAAAAACTCTCTACAGTTGCCTCACTTGAGATGTAACAGTGTTGCTGAAGATGAGACATACTGAGATGTAGTGTTTGCCGTCGTTAAGTACCTGGGAGTAGATCACAAATCTTGAGAGTTGAATAGATTTGCAGAATTAATATTTTCTGGTTACAAAGTTTGCTATCTGTCATGAAGACACTGAGAACTTCTAGAATGTCTGGGAAAGGAGGAATCATAGGAACTGTAATTCAATTGACTATTTAACCAGCATGTAGAGTCAGGTATGACTAAGCAACATATTACAAAGGCTTTTTACTCAAATTAACCTTTACGTATGGACTCATTTACATTCTCATGGAGGCATGGAGTAGAGGATATACACCTCTATCATTTGACTAATGAGGAGAACAAAAGGTGGGGTGCCTCAGAAGTGATTTGAAAATTAATTTTCGCACACAGGCCTCTGATAATCCCTAACTGTAATAAGGGCAAGGAGACTTCAGAAACGTGCCCTTCTGGAGAAAAGCATTCTCAAAGACACTGTTCAGTAAGGTCTTGGTCACTACAATCTGAAGTTATCTCCAGTTGTGTATACGTGACAAGGACAAAAGACTGAGGGCAGAGATGAACTTTAAAGTCATGTTCTAAAATTCCATAACTTTGTAGACGACTTTGTTAGAATAAAATTTTGTGTCACTATAAGCTTCCCTAATGTTTAACACACTAGGGACTCGACTTTGGCTGTCAAATTGAACAGTTAAAGGGGTGAAAATAAGATGATATTACAGCTACATGTAAAAATTCAGAGTCAATTTGCACATTGCAGGTATTGGAACATATTTCTTGCTAACAGACAAGGTCAGTTTATTTAGTATCTTGAAGTGATTATGCATAAGAAGGTAAGGGATGGAACAGTGAAGTTTAAAATGTCACAGTGATTATGATTTTCTGTCTAACTTTTAGAAACTTGGACTTTGTTATTATATACGGTCTCAGTCTGATGAATCCTATTTGTGAGATGTATTTGTCTTTTAGAACAGAATGACCCAGACGTCATCAGCCTTTCATTTATCAGAACTGCTCACCAGAGATTTGTTAGTTCCTCTTGGTTGTAGTTTAGTCCCTGAAAAACGAATTTGATTCTACCAGTATTTATATTTTTCCAATGATCCACTCAGTCTGAAGACTCTAGTTATGGTTTCATTTCTCTATGTAGAGAGATTTGAAAGGCCTCTTAATACAATGAAAGAGGTATTACCATAATTATTTGCTTAGATTACCTAGTAGATTTTTCTAAGTCTGTATTTTCAAAAGTTGAGACGGGAGTATGGTAAAAGTCAGACATTTGCCATCAGTTTTTGACATACATAAATAAAGATTTGTCTCTCTCTAAGCTCTCAAATAAGATATTCGATATAACAGAATCATTCTGTTTTCTTATTCAAGAAAAGAATTTATTAGTATTTTTCTAAGATGATATTATTTTTATGCTGTTTCATTCATAATGTTAGAAGACTGGAAAAAGTGCCTCTTCAAAGCAGTTGGTTGTGACTTGTAAATATCTTTGGATATCCTGGTGCCAGAAACAAAACTTTCAATTAAATCTCAATGATTGTATATTCTGGATTAAACATATGAGAAATCTTTAGCAACTTAAATTTTATTGAAATTCAGAAGTTGAAGCAGGGGAATGTAACTGTCAAATCATTAAAGTATCAAATATGTGCATTAAGAACTGTGTGAACAAAAAGTGTAAATTATCAAGAAATACCGAATTATCAGATATGTGCTCTGTCACACACCAGATTGTTCAGCAGGCTGCTATAGTTATGCAAAATGGAGGCACTAACTTTCTTTATTGTGGTCTTCTCATTTTAACTTTAAAAGCATTATCAAACTGTGTGGAGTTAGAAATAGCCTCTCAAAGGAACATAAATACCAGGAAAAAAGAAAGGATTTAATCCAGTATTATTTATTTTTGTATGGTGCTCTAGTCTTTAGACCATAATTTTTTGAGTAGAGAACATTCAACAGCAGGTAGTAGTGCCAAAAACTGGGACGATCTTCTTTTAAACCTGAATTTAAAGTAATTTGGAAACACTGAGATTTTCAAATCTGTGCTGTGGCTGGTCCTGCAAGGAATATCACAGTTGTCTTACCATTGCTCATGGAAGAGCTTCAGAATGAAGATGATTTTATTTCTGCTAGGTAGAATTACATGGAAAACCCCCTCATTCTTTCTTCCAAAAATGTTCAGGTGGGTTAGTCTTGATGTCATCAATACCCAGGCTCTTTTTGCATGGATTGCACAATGAGAGGAGCAGATTCTCAGCAGATACTGTGCTGTAGCTGCACTGACTTCAGCATAACCGAGTCTTGTTGTTGGCCAAAGCTGTACCATGGTAGTTGTGATCCCACTCTGAAGCTTTACTAAACAAGTATAGAATGTTTGATCATGTTCATGTAAGTATGTAAAAATCCACTTCCTTTCTGGAAAAAAATCACATCTGCTTGATACTCAGTCTTACCTGGCGTCTATTGCTAAGACGCTTCCAGGTTACGTGTTGATGGAATTTTGAGAATGGCTGATGTATATAATCCTTTCACAGCTTGTTGATGTGGATTGTTACTTATGAAACTACTGTTAATTCATTTCTGGTATACTGAAGTTTATTCTGCTACTAAACAAACTACTCAAACTCCACAGAGTTTGTTGTATTTGAATGACTAACAATTTGTACAATTTTAGAGCTGCTCAATAAATGAGAAATACCACTGCTAATTAAAATACTTCTAATCAAGGAAATTCTTTTCTAATGTGATGGAAACAAACACTGAGCCTAATTTCTTTTCATATTTATGATTTTTCAGCTTTTTCTGTGGTGCTTCAGATTAGTGGTTAATGATTAGATTAAGATTCTGGACAGGGTCTGCTCTCTTTGCCATCTCACCAACAGCTACTGAAAAAGTGATTGCAGGTCACAGCACATTTCATAAATTACACAGGAAGCAAAAATGTCTGTTAATTTTTGGAGATGAACATTTTCCAGAATGTTGCCACAAATAGAATCCATTTTTATTTCATTAAATAGCATAGTGTAATATATGGAAAAAATCTAGTCTTATAAATAGAAGAACATTCAGGGTAAAGAAATAAGACTTTTCTTGTATTTGTTTTCATTACTCATAAAATTCTACTCTGAGTGGTTTTTGCTTATGCCACTATTTGGAAAAGGTTTATCCAGGTTATTAAAGCAGGCTGCTTCTCTGGTTGTTTTCCCCTCAGCAAAATGATCAATTGATTCCTGTAGTATAAGAGAAATCCAGTGGCATAGGGCTGAGAGGTGGTTGGGCTGGGGACTGCCTCTTCTTTCGTCATGCTGTCCTCTGCACAGCATAGGAGGAAGCCTCCCATGAACTCTTTTGCTTCTTCACTGGGACAGAGATCCTGCACACAGACGTGGGCTGGGATGTTTGCTAAGATCTGACAGAGCCTTGATGAAGAAGCACTGGCAGAATTTGGAAACTGCTTGGGAGAACTCTCCCTGTTTTAACAACTAAAGATGGTGTATTTTCAGTTAAAAATCTTTTAATATACTTTATTTACATGTTTTCATCATCTGTGTTGTGATCCCAGAAGTGCATTCTCTCATACAGTGACTTTGCCTCTTTTCTGTTTGTTCTAGTTCTGATCTCCTGGGTACACACATAGTTTTCTCACATCTGTCTTGTGCCATACTGAGCTTGGAACTGTGACCCAAAGTACCACTCAGTATACAATGGAGTAGGAAGATGTACAAATCATGTTGTAATTGGAAGAAATTAAACAACATTGTACTATTAAATTTCCATTTTGCTATTTTTCATGTAAACACAAATTGCATGAAAGCAAGCTAGATTTTTTTCATTTAATCATTGAGCTTCTCTATTAGAAAAGAACAATGAGATTAAATGCTGAAATACAGAGAGTATATTTCAAATCTTTGATCATCATGTGATGTGTGTAAGTTGCCTTAATGAGTGGCCTGTACACATTTCTAAGTGTAATCTAAAGGAGTATCCTTAATAGCAGTAGAATCTGAAAATTTTGTTAAAACTCTAACCTTTCCTATAAATTTTTTTTCATAGTACAAACATGGTGAGGATTGACGTTGCCAAAACATAAAAATTAGATGATCAAATCAAAAAGTTTATGCAATTTTGTTTTCTCTCTAAATAAAAGTATTTCTGTTTTCCAAAGATGAATCTGTCACATAAAAATTAATAGACAGCCAGTGTGTTAAAAATGAACAGAAAAAAAATTAAAAAACAATTAGATTAAGAAAATGTTCTTATATTAAAAGCCAACCATTTTTAGTGTGATACCAGCAGTCACCACGTTCTGATATAAAACAAATCACACATATGAAAAATTACATTTTGATGTTCATAGACTAAAGATTCTTTTCTACAAAATCTTAGAGATTTTGTAGTACTTTTCTGGGTTTACGCTGAGGTTTTTTATAGTAATGAATTTTCAAGTTACAAGAACTCTTAATCCTGGTTTAATTGGACTTAGTAACAACCCTCACACTAAAGTCAATCTTTTTATAAACAGGCACTCAAAATAGAATCATGGAATCATAGAATAAAGTCAAATAGTTCTCTTCTATTTGACACTGAAATTAAGTTTTTTTCCATTTGTTTCCCTCTTGTTTCAGGAGTGGAAAAGTTGAGAAGTTAGAAGTGGATCCTAGTAAATATTCATTCCCTGATGTGACAAAGATAATCCAAGAAAAGGAACGAACTGGACAGGGACCTATAAAGCTACATCCAGAGAGGATTACAGAAGCTAAGAAGAGTTGTGTTGATTTTGAAAATGATGAAGATGTTCCTCCCTTAATTTGAAACATTCTTAAACAGTCCCTCTATAATACGTCCTTAAACAGTCCCTCTCTCTCTCTCCATATATATGTGCAGTATGTATGCTTGAGTTGGTTTTGGAACCCTATGTGTAAAGCAAATATAATAGAGCTGGAGCTGGAAATATCGTTACATTTCTTATCAATAACTTTTTTATGCTTGTGTTTTTTGCTGAATTTTCTGTTAGTATATTGCTATATAAATTCATTTTTCTACATTGTTTACTTAGTGTGAAATCAGAATGGGAGTCATATATCAGAGATTGTAATTTCTTCAAAGAATTTACTGTCTGGGTTGAAAGATGATATATCATTGTAGAAAAAGAGACAAGGAAGGAAGAAAGCACTTGTAACCAGATTTATGATTATTCTTATTAAACTAAGGATAGAAAAAATCTCTATGCATTCCTTCAGTGTTTTCATTTTCATGAAGGACAACAGTAGAAGGAAATAAGGCATTAGGAGAGCGAGGGACATTGCTGTAATCTACCATACATCAGTGGATTTTCCTGCATAATGCACAGCTCCTGGATTCTGGAGCTGGTTTAACAATGCCACTCCATGAAGATTTTGGGAGAGAATAAAGAGAAACTTCAAGCAAAAAGTGACCTACATTACCTTGCTAATGCTCTTGAAATTGTTTCTTTGTAAAGGAAGACTTCATTTGGTTCTGCAGAAAGAAAATGCTTCAGATTTAAATCAGCTTTTGCTTCTAGTCAAATGGGATAGGGCAGGCAAATTTAAGTCAGGAAGTATCGACCCGCATTATCTGGTTAGAACTTGTTTTCATCCATAAGATAGAAAATTAATAAGTTGCAATTATAACTGAACCACTAAAACTCCACTTATAGTGTTTAAGTAGCAGTCTAGATTCAGATAGTGCCCATAATACCCTCAGCACATAGTCAAGTTCATGACACATTCTTTAAAAGTGCTGTATCCTTAATTGTGAAAAACATCATGCAAAAAAACTCAGCAGTTTGAATGAAAATATTGGTATTGAATTCTGGGAATTTTTAGCCACTCTAAAGTGCTTTATGATTCTTCACAGATGTTTAATGAAAGATAAAGATAAATAGTCTATCTTAAAGTGCACTGAAGAGAAGCAGAATATACCCATCAACTCAGGCTGATGGCTTGAACTGATGCATTTTCTTTGGTTGCAATTTGAAATGGATATAGGATTAAAAAAATGAAGTTTCATACTAATGCTGCCTATACTGAGTGCTGAAAAGAAAGTTTATGTATTACAAAGACATAGACCAAAGTGGAATTTGGGCATCATCTGATGTACTGGCATATCATCTCTGATTTTTCTTATGAACTGACTCAATTTTTCCAGTTCGAGAATACATTATTCCATGATACAAGCCTCTCGGCCCTGAAATCTATTTAATTAGCTCTGCTCTGGTTAATGGAGTATAAAAACATCAACTGCTTTTGCAATATGTCCCTATTCGCTATAAATGCCTAATTGTGCCGAGGGGGAGGAGCCAAGGAGGGAGCTGCAGCAGAGGCACCCTGAGGGGAGCTGGAGCAGGAGGAGGAGGGCAGGGGGGAGCTGCAGGTCCTGGGTGGGGGTCACCCCCTGGCAGCCCCAGGAAGACTTCACTGTAGCAGAGACCACCCTGAAGCCTGGAGGGTCCTAAAAGTTGGTGCTATTTTATGTAACTGTGCAGCCCTAGTAGGGAAACAGGCAACAGACAATGTAATTTTTACCAATCAGATGGGCAATTCATGTTCTTGTTCTTTTTGAGTCTACTTCCTTTTATTTTGTGTGGGAGTATGAATATTGCTGACCTTTTATCCTCCCTGTTTGAGGATAAAAACCAGTAGATTTTGGCAGCACATCCAAGAATTTGTCTCCTGTAGTTTCATTGATTGCTGTGGGGATTTTCTGAAGTTTCTAAGAGTTGAACCCATTGCAGGCTTCTCTCTTTTTCTTCATTGCTTATTTCTGAAAATCATGTAGGGACAATCCACCTTTCAGACCTTCTGCCAATTTGGATGAACCTGTCAAGAGTTTCAGAAGGTTGTAGAAAACAGGCATCTGGTCACGTATGATTATTTTATTTTTTTCATAAGCAAAGAGCTCTAAAAATTGATCCTTTTTGCCAAACCAAAGGATAACACAACTGGATCTTTCCCCATTCCAACTCAGATCTCTTTTTCATCTAGATTCTAGTGAATATTTTGCTGTTTTGGGAAAAAAACAAACAAAAAACTGCATTGAGCTACAATTACACCCCATAGGAGAATTAATAGCAGATACCAAAATATACTTGGAACTACTGAAGAAAGAGTTCTTTCATATGGTACCATAATTTTGAGTCCAGTCTGAAAATGGAGTGTATTCTAAGAATCAGCTTCAACAAAACTCTCAGAGTGTGTGTATGGGCCAGGGAGAACATGAACAGAGGTTGATCACGGAGAAATGAAGTGCATAAACACAAGATAACACCAGTGGCCCACAAGAGCATAAACACACCTCACAAAGTATCAATTACTGATCACTAAGGTAATGCAGCTTTGAGAAAAGAAAGCAAGAGGAGAAAGGACATGTGGCCAATGTATATAAAATATCCCCTGTACAGTGAAAATGCAAAGAGGATAACAAAAGGAATAAAAGATAGTCACGGCCCTCACCAGGAAAAGGAAGAGCAAAGAAGGAAACTCCGACATCGTCTCCACCAGTTGAGGACGTGGCAGCTGATCAAATCCATTGTGCATCTGCAGCATGATGCTCCTACTTAGAGCAGGCAACAAAGAGCTGCTTTTTGACTTGCCACTTGCCTCATTCTGCCACTGCAGACTCAGCAGTTGAATGTACAGCATTATCTCTTACTATGTAATTGGGTTAAGTAGATTAAAATTTCAGACAGCACGGAGTGTGTGTTGTGATATTTCACCTCTAACAAGATGACTGGATGAATTTTAGCAGTATGCAGTGGACGGAACTATTCATCATTCATTAGACAGAGGATGGATGGGGTTAATGACAAATTCTAGCAGTATTAAGAGGAAAGATCTGTAATGGTTCAGGAGTGCCCTTGGATTTCTGCAAAATCTTACTCTTGTTCTATAACTGGGATGGGATTTGCAGTCAGAACAAGAGGGTTTTGTTGATGCACAAAACAGAAGGTGTCCAGTTCCCTCCAGCACTAAATTGATTCATCTTGGTCAAAAAAAAGCCAAAGCAGAAGTGAATTTGTTACACTATGACAGGGTAGAGCTATCCTGCACTTACAATTACAGCTGTATTGTAGAGCAACATGCAATAAAATAGCAAAGCTTGGTTCAAAACTGCCTTTTGTCTTACAGTCTTAGATGTATTTGTGAATATACTCAGTATGGGTAACAGCATTGGACATGCAAAATGTGCTTTCCCACTGCATGTTTCAACTGATAATTGCCATAGGGGGAAGCTGAAGGGGAAGCTGGTGAGTTGCAGATAACATTTCTTCCTGGTTAATGAATACTGAAAGAAAGCTGCAGGGTGGCCCGAGCATTAAGCCTTTTTCTGGACAATTGCTAAAGACCAGGTGTTTGCTGTCAGAGCTAGACTGGGTAACTAACTTCACCCAAAAAAACCAGCATCCCAGAATGTTCAGAGTTGGAAGGGGCCTGTGGTGGTCATCTTGTCCAACTTGCCTGCTCAAACCTAGAGCCAGTTGCCCTGGCCCATGTCCAGATGGCTTTGGAATATCTCCAGAGATGGAGAATTCACAGCCTCTCTGGGTGATCTGTGCAGGCACTCGGTCACCCTCACAGTAAGAAAGTGTTTCCTGGTATTTAGGGAGAATCTCCTGTGTTTCAATCTGTGCCCACCATCTCTGGTCCTGTCACTGGGCACCACCTATTTATTGTTTAATTGTAAATTATTTGTGAATAAATGTATTTCTTCTGTTACAGAGTCATCTGTAGCATGCTGAAGCTTATTGTTCTCATTTGCAGCACTTAAACAATACTGACAGAATCCAGCTGTCTCCTTCCACCTCTGATACAACCAGGCAGACTAAAAGCTCAATGAAGCTGAAATCTGAGAAAACAGCATCTAAAATAACAAGGACAAAAGGTATGACATAATTTAGAAAACACAGCTTACTCTGAAACTGACAGTTCATGTTTTACTTTTTAAAAAGCAGAAATGATCAAATAGATTATTAGTGGCAGAAGTGCCGCTGTTTGTTGCACAGTTGTGCACTGAAACTATGATAATCAACTGGGATCTCTCTGAGGCAGGTTCTGTACAAATTGTTCCCCCATCAAACCTGTCACAGTTAAAACACTAAGAAAACCACATCAGGCCTCGGGACTGTTAACTGTATCGCTTTCCAAACCACCATGGATTAGCTGAACTAGTTATAAAACGTTTAGACATTAGAAGGAACAGGGAAGCAAGGGAAATAATGTCCCCCATTAACCCAACCGTTGGAGATGTTACTTTGTCCCTTGTTTCCTTTAATATAAAGCAAGGTAGAAAGTCTGGGCATAGTCTCTTCTGCCTTACAAGCCCTTCCTATAGGCAACAGCCACGACCCCCTGCCACAGAACAGGCTCTAACACAAAGCTTAAAAGAGAGCCACACATTGGTTTAAGAAACTACTCTACAGCTCCTCCATAGGGAAGCCCTGATGTGATGGGAATTGGCCAGCGATTGAAAGTCAAAAGCCCATTTCCTTAGGGAGATGGTGTAGTACAGAACCAGCCCTCTGCTTTGTCTGGATGTTGGCATAATAAATAGTTTGCCCTTGGATGACTTCAGATCTGCACGGTGGCAATTTTTCCATATGGGGCACTGTGTGGAAGCATCTCAACCTATAAGGGACTCTTCTCATATTTAACAAAAGCATTGGAAAATCATGATAACCAAGTCCACGCTGGGAGTTGTACTGCTGATACTGGAAATACAGCTTTCAGTGTGGTACAGCCTGAGTGTCTGGGGGAAAAAAGTCTCAGAAGTTATAGCATGTATCATATGAACAGAAGCACTTAAAAGCTCCACAGCTCTAAACTCTAAGCATCTTTCTCCTCAGAAACTTCACGGGAAATATGTATATAGAAGAGTTGACTGGTGAACATTTGGCTAGAAAGATGTGAGCTGTGGCTGTGCTTTGACCCTTGTTGTTGTGCTCTCAGTGCTAACCATCTGCAAGTCTACCAGCAGCATAATTATGCCTGTTTGACAGTGTACATAAATTAGTGTTGGCTCTTCTGGTTTTGCAACAAGGCAGGCAGCCATCTGACTTTTTAATTAAGGATTTAACTGAGATTGATAATAAAGTTCCAATATGCTTCCATATTTAAATGAAAGTGCATCAGCAGTATAAAATTTTCAAAGGGAAAACATCCATGGAGATTTATCAGTCACCTGTGAAGCATAGCTGAAGTGAAGCATGACATCAACTATGGAGGAAATCCAAGGTCTCTGGTTTTCCTGCACCAAACTCCATTCTGCAGTGGAAATCCTCTAAGGGAATCAAGTCCCTTTTTTTTCACTCATTTTATTTTAATTTCCATGAAGCTGAGAATTTGTACTGTACTTGTGAACATTTAAAGATGCTGATATCCTGCATCATTTTCAGAACTTCCTTACATGTGCTTATGCTCAGTATCTAGTTACAGCTTCAGCTACTAAAATGCTTAAAAAAGTTCCACCCTCCCTTATGTTTATAGTAAAAGCTATATTCATCTCACTAAAATTATTTTTCAATATTCTAAATAAAAACATATGTCTGTTTAAATTTATGCTTACAGTTTAGCTCAATCTGGAAATTCATATTTGAAACTAAATCACTGTCAAACATTCTCAAAACTTTTCCAAGTGCGCTTCCAGTACAGGTCTACAGTATCTTAAATCAATCAATTAAACTTTTTCAGTTTCCTTCTCACAAATCTTGAGTGCAGCCTGAACATTCTTAAAGTGGTAGTGAAGTGCCAAAGGCTCCTGCAGCATGTTAATGTGTGCCTTATAGGTGTGAACGTGTCATCAGATTACTTGGTGCTGACTGTGCTGGGGGGATTTTTGTGGGGCTGGAGGTAATTTCTCACACTTTATCAGCTGTGATGAGACACATAATTACATGCCTGTGATCTGTAAAGCAAATTCTCCCTCTTTATCAGTGTTTGACACTGGATGCTTAACAACCTGGTTAATCAAAACCAGATTATACTGCTAGAATTAATGAGGCATTGAAAGGATTTAATGACTGAAGGAAGCTTTTCAAAGCCTGTGTCAAATAGATTACTTAGTTTAATATTTCCTCATAAATAGTAGAGAAATGTGTGTCATGGAAGTTGCAGTTATTCAGACAAATGAATTTCCCTGGGTCAACCTAACCCTGATATCACTGAAAATCTGAAGTCTAGTTCATGTTCTTTTGATAGACAAAGAAGCTCTTTCTTCTTTCCCATTGTATTAGTTCAGGGTTCAGTGTGTAAGATTCAAGGACAGCTGACAAAAATGACCATTTAAATAATCTGAATTAGAAGAGATTTTATTGTTGGATATAATATCTGAATCATGGGGTTAAAACAAATTACTACACCTAGTTAGAGATGGGTAAGTCTGCCTGTTATATGAGCTACAGAATTAGTTTCAGCACCTGATAGCTCTTGAATTTGTCACTGGCCCCTTCAATCAGGAAAAAAAAGCATAGTTTGGCCAGACAGACCGAGGTTCCAGGTTTCCCTCTTTGATTGTAAAAACTTTATGTGGTATTCTTTGACCTGGAGCTTTTGTCAGGTTGGGAAGGAGGATCCAAAGTGTTGTTAAGTGTGTCCAAGGAATGAACACCTGTGTGTGAGCACAAGTATGAATGTTCTCCCCACGGCTTATACTGCAATGCTCCTGTACTTCCTTGCTCATACTGGGACATGACAGTGGGTCTTTTCAGGTGGTTCTAGGAATCTATTGCCTGACATTGCAAACAAGGGAACAGCAAATGGATGCAAGCAGGACACCCACTTCAAAAGTACCATTCAGTCCTGAACTAAGCCAGACTCCACCAGTTCATTTTCAGGCTATTGCTTCTTGTGAATGTGGAGGTGGTTTGGATCTTTCATGCTGATTTTAGAGTTCTTGGTTTATGTTCGCAGGAACTTGCCATTTGCTTTTGCCAAAGGAATTTGGGTAAACAGCTTGATGTGCAAACTAACTCTTAAATTCTGCATCTAGCATGGTTTATTGTCAGGATGAGTCACTTACGGAAAAATGCCTTTGCAGAAAGAAATCCCCAGCACGCAGATCCACAGGTCCTTTACTCCAGGACCCCATGGATAATATCCTGCAGTTTCCCAGAAAGGGCTGAGCTCTATTGGTTTATCTAGTCCCTACTCACTTCCTGAGGAGGCCTGAAAGCTTCCCAACATATCTCAGCTTAATAGATGCTGAAATTACTGGTGAACTAAGAGTCAAAACTGGGAAAATATATCCCCATCCTATGGGTGAGCACATGAAGAAGTTCAGATAAAGTGACAAACCTCAGTAACTCAATCCAATAGTGGCAGAGCTGAGGATATAATTCCGAATCCCATCACTTGAGGGTATCATTCAGTTGAGGGTAGGAGGCACAAATACACCAATAAATTTCTTATGTAATGACCCACAGCAGTAGGTGTAAGGAAAACCAGCTGAAGCCACATAGGAGTACATTTGGCCCAAGATGTGGCTCAGTTCAAGCAGGACTTTTCATAAGCCAGTGAATACAGTGAATAGCAATGTAGCCACCACTCTAGAGGGCTGTGTGTGACTGCCCCATCACACCTGCTAACCCCTGAGGGAGGCAGGATTGACACTGTGGTTCTCTTGCACACTCCAACAGAGCCCAGCCCCTTCCTCCTCATCCTGAGGGAGGCAAAATTCAATTTTGCATACCCTGCTGGGAGCACTTGACCCTGTTCTGTATAAGAAATGTTGAAAAGAGTGATCCTTCCCTGATACAATCTCAGACAGTCAGCAGCTGTAGGAAAGCCTGACCTAAGGGCTAACATGCAATTATCTTTGATGGAACACTCCTCTGTGAATTTTTGTTGTCATTATTTCACACTAACTATGCTTATAAACCTCCATTCTGTATCCTGTGGCTACAAGTTTCATGCTTCAATTATGCATCCTGCAAATATTGGCCTTAGTTTATTTTAAGCCTATCAACATTACCTTGGGGATTCCTAGTTCCTTTGATTCATCCTGTTGTTTTCCTCAGAACCTTTTCTACTTCTATACATTGAGGAATGACCAGGAAGAAATCTAAGAAGTGCTTGTTCCGTAGTTTCACATAGCCCCATGTTATCTCTCATTTTCCTACAGATTTGTAATGGTCTCCTATCTTTTGAATACTGTCAAGCACTGAGCCTACATATTTATAAAACTGCCTACAGGGAGCTCAGATTTTATTTCCTGAGTTTTAATAGGTAGACAAGAACCTGCCACTATGTAGACAGATCAAGCTGGTTTAGGTAGAGTTATTTTCTCCTTTGTATTTAGAGACATTAAACTATTGTTTCCTTCAGTCACTCAACTCCTTGGGATTTCCACACATTTTTGTGCTCTTCTCAGGCAGTTTCAGATATGATTCCTGCAAGCCATTTTATCACCTCAAAATTTATTTTAGCAAATACTATCATCTCATTGTTCATCTCTTTTTCTGGACCATTTGAGAGGCTCAACTTTGAGCCCAGGTCTCCCTAGGGATCCACAGATAATCCTCCATTGTGAAAACTGACTATTTATTCCTACTCTGTCCTGTCTTTAAGAAATTCTTAATCCTTGGGGTGACCTTCCTTCTTATGCCATGGCAGCTTAGTTCCTTTCATAATCTTTCAACCTTGTCAAAAGCTTTCTGAAAAACTGAATGCATTATATCAACTAGAACATCCTTTTCCATATACTCACTAAAAGTGTTTCTATTTGAGTTGAAATATTGACAGAAAATCTTTCAAGTGACTGGTCACTTTAGTTGCTTCTGTATTTGGTATCTAATGTGAGATGCCTTTTTTCACTTTTTCAGTAAGTGACCAAGCCCTTTAGTTGTTACCCTGGAGAAGTTTAAAGTTGAACACACCAGTTCTTGCTTAAAAACTTGCTTAAGCTATGTGGAAATGTACAAACAGAAAGTAGAATGAAGTGGCATTTCTGATTATGCTGAAGACAGAGACTGGTCACAAAACACAAAGGTGAGAATTTCAAAAACACATGTCCTTCAAAAAACACAAAATAGACACTCCTTGCTTCCCATCCAGCTCTTATGCAGTTCAATGAGTTAAATGCACAAGATGTTTTTTCCCATGAAGGCAGATAGGATGAAAAAAAGACATCACCACTTGCAGAGAAAGCAGAGGAGAGAGTGTCCTCCCCTCTTCTGGACTGGAGTTGAGGAGGAAGCAGAACATGCTGAGATTCCAAAGGCACTAAGGGCAAAATGTTCAAGCACTTTTGTCCATGTCACTGCCTGAGAGTAAATTGCTGGGACCTTTTCACTTCCACAGCAATCTGGCTGTACAATGGTTTTCAAAAATGTCATTTTCAATTGGAAGGTCGTTCCAGCAGAAACGTTCTCCAACAGCTATCAGTGCAAATTTTGACTTTCACCTTTAGAAATCCATTTGCAAATTCCTTTTTGATTTTTTTTTAAAGGTAATGAACTCTTATTCTGCACTAGAACTCGAAAGAGCTGAATGTTCTTGTTCCCTTTAGACTTGAAAGAATTTACCATTTGCATGTCAATAGTCTTTAGTAGATCCACTTTGTACATCATTTGCATGCCTTTGACTGCATGACAATTAACAAATTAATATCTGCATATGATGTATCTTTCTGGGAAATGGTAAGAGGTTAGTGAGAAGCTTTACCACATTCAACATATTCATTGGCATTTCAGGGTGAAGCAATTACAGTGTCTCCATTAAATTTATTACTGCACTGTGTCAGGGGATTCAGACTTTGACAGTTTAACCTTGGTTATTCTGATAGTGTGATATAGAAATATGGCAGACCGTAAAAAATGCAAGAGTTGTTTAGACCTTAGTCAGGAAACTCATTGTGAATTCTATTGTAAAGAGGTTTGGAGTGAAGCATGACTTGGGGGTCCAAATATAGCATTTTAAATGGCAAATACATCGATGAACCTGAGAACATCAGTCAGGAGAAGGAGTTATGGTCTGAATACAGGAACTGCAAACAGGTCCTAATTCTTCTTCCACTAAATCCTTATGAACTCGGGTAGTTTTTATTGGTCTCCTCCTTCATTCTGGCATTTCAATACAAGAAAGACTGTGAAGAATTCAACTGCATCTCCATCTCCATGCATAGGTGTTGAATCCTTGTAAACAAGGTCTGATATAAATTTTTGCAGACCTTATCCACTGATTGTATTTGTAAAATCCTGCAGAAGTGAGACAAGAAGAATTGACTTGACATATACCCTGAAGCTTCCTGAGATTATTTTTACCTGCCTCTTTCTCATCAAGGATTTCTATTATCCTCACAGGGTTGATGGAGTTACCTGATCCTGGTCCTCACTCCCTCTGCTTCCTGTTTCAAAGTGGGAACATGTGGGTTGTAAGGCAAAAAAGTTTCTTCCTGCAGTGGTCATAATGCACTGTAATACCCATACTATGGCAGTCTGACAAATTACCATTTTTTACACTCTATAGACATTTAGAGGATGAGGGTGAACAGAAAGGTTGAAGGTAAGTGGGAGGGGGGACTTGTGGAGAGTTGGGTGTGCTAGCAACCTTTGGTTGGCTTATGCTGGATTTCATAAGTAGGATACAGTTTAGATCCATGGCTTCCTACAAGCCTCCCACTGTGTGCTGGTTTAAAGGTAAACCAGCAGGAGAAATGAACCCAACTTAAAAAAGACCACAAGTCAGAGTTACAATTTAATAAAAAATAATACAATAATACAATTATATGGACAAACAATTGGTTTTAACCCACAAAACCCAGACGTATAACCCAGCACCCTGGGGCATGAACAGAATGGTGTTTGTTGGCCCCTGTGCTGAGCCCCACGTGGTCCCCCTGAGTTCAAAGTAAAAACAGGGGGGAAACCTGTTGTAAGAGTGCTGGTCACAGTCTGGTCGAGGGTGGTGGTCGCAGTCCAGTCCAGGTTCTGCTCCTCCTCTGGATCCAAAGAGTGGTACCAGAAGTCCAAGACCCCAAGATTATATACACTCAGGTTCGAGTGGGAATGCCCAGTACCTCCCCCAGGGCGGGGAATTCCACAATGGGTGGTTGTGAGTCTTGAGATATTTTTGGAATCCTTGGTGGTCCATTAGCAGACGTGACCCCTCAGGCTGGGTGTGGAGGTGCTCATGACTCCCTGGAGGAGAGTTAACATCACCCATAACTATAGCCTGAGGGTTCAGGTGTGCTCTGGGCAGCTACTGCAGATGGTCTATTATTAACAGTTCCTGGGAAATGACATAGAGGGTGTAGAATACACAGTTTGGGTTACACCCACACAGTGATGAACTGCTCCTGGCTGCTCTAACTAGGACACACTGCAGTATCCATAGCCTAACACTCCAGTGATGACAGCCAGCCTTCTGGTTTGGAGTGCTCATATAGGAGAGGTGAAGAAAGACGGCAGCATCCTGGGCACTTGTTTGAAGACTTTTGGCTGGTAGTAGTGGATGCAGTCCGACAGTGGGTGCCTCATCCTGAGCTCTCCAGGCTCTCTCCAGGCAGTGGGAGTCGGATGGTGAGTGACACCAGAAGGCTGAAGGCAAGTGATCCACAACATATGGTACCCAGTCACCCTTAGCAACCCTTCCCTTTGATAAGACAAGAGGATCTGCACGACTTTTAGTGAAATTAGCTCATAGAAAACAAACCTTTGCTTGTTAAATGCATGACACGTCAATTGTTTGTACATGCATCTAATTAGCACGAGATTTGAAGACATCTTTGGAGGGAGCCAGAGGGTAGGGGAGGCATCACATTCTGCTTGTTTGTCACTTTTTCTTTGTCATTTATGTTAAATGCCTTATTAACCAGAGCTTGACTTTCTGACATGTAAAAATACATCCCTTTGAAACTAAGCTGTCCAGATTATGTAAGACCCAAGACACATTTCTTCCAGCCTTGCAAGGGATTAGTCTCTGTTACCAGCTCAGTGAACACTGACATCTTTTTTGTCTGATAGCTCTGCATATTTAGTTGCTGAGCAAACCAAGATTCCTTTTATTTATTTATTTTTATTTTTTTTTTGCCTCTGGGTGCATTGCCAAGGTGCAGTCAAGCAGCAGAACATTTCAGTGAAGTATTTTATGAAAGAATTTGAATTTGGTTATGTCTTACATGAATTCATGCCGTCACTTTTGGTAGTTTAAAATACTAAGTAGCCTTTAAATTGGACACATGCAAATGCTCCATTTTAATTGAAGGCCTGTTTAATTGGGTGCTGGAGCAGGTTGCCTAGAGAAGTTGTGGATGCCCCATCCCTGGAAGTGTTCAAGGCCAGATTGGATGGGGCCCTGAGCAACCTGATCTAGTGGGTGGCATCTCTACCCATGGCAGGGGGGTTGGGACTAGATGATCTTTAAGGTCCCTCCTAACCCAAGCCATTCTGTGATTTTTCAAGTGTCTTTTCCTACTTCAGCCAAATTTTACTAACATGAAACTTAACAATCAGGTCTTTGCACATGCTGCAGCACATCCTAGGAGCTCTCCTGCAGAATGGCCATGCACAGAGCATGCCTTATGCATGTCCTACACAAGGTCTCTTCATCCGTGTCCCCATGCCTCAGTATCTTCTAACAGTGTCTGATCTGTGCATTTCCAAAAGTGACAGTCATCATAGAATCATAGAATATCCTGAGTTGGAAGGGAGCAGCTCCTAACAGTCTTATAGAAGTAAAATATCTTCCAGTCTTTTTTTTGTGCTAGGAAACTGTAAAGGGAGTTCACTGCCATTGAGAACAGCTATTGCAAGTTCCACTGGCACTTGCTTTTGCACAGGAGCCAGGGAAGGAATGTACAGAGGAGCCAGACTGGGAGCATGGAGAAAGGCCCTTCAAAATGCCAGTCATCTTTGAGAACAGAGATGAAGATGATCCAAGAAACTGAAAGGTGAAGATGTGCTGTGGAAAACTCACCAAAAAGACCCAGACACACTTGCAGAAGTTGTTCATGGAGCTGATCTAGTCAGAGGGGCCCTTTGCAAACAAGACATACAAGGAGATCCCCAGTCAACAGATCATTGGCAAAATACCTTCCATCTGTGGATCTGTGGGTACAGCCAGAGCTTAATTTATCCTCAATCTGTCTAAAAGCAAGGCTGATTTACTTCACTCCTGTCCATACGCAACGTGGGGCAGAATATCACCATGACTGTGAGATTTTTTGTCCTTTGGATCAGGCTCGGAAGATGATGGGAAGAGTCAGCCAGCCTGAAGAAGCTGAGGAGCAGTGTAGTTACGGTTGATACCATGGAGAGCAGGCACAGTTTTTGGGTGATATGAAAAGCAGTGATATCAGTAAAAAATTTCCGTGACTCCAGCTCATTGCAAATATTGTGCTAGTCCCAGATGTCTAGTAAGCACCAAATTGCTGAGCAAATAAAAACCCACAAAATATAAAGAGAAATAAATGGGATATTAAGCACTCCAGAGACAAGGAATACCAAAAGACATGGTTGCCCTCAAAAAATCAGCTCTTCTTTAGTGCACACACCTGGCAGTCTTTATTCAGTCTTTCTCATCTTTATATAGAAAGAGAATGAATATATGTATAATTAAAAGATGGGGCTGATTTGCACTGAAATGAACCATCATAACTGTAGGAATTCCTGACTTTGTATATGCCTAAAATATCTTCTTTGAATAATATTTGTATTAATCTTATTTTTATTTTTATTTTTAATTTATTTAATTCTGAAAAAATATTTAAACTCTAGAGATGCCTTGAAAGAAGTCACAGACAACTATATGCTCCTGCTTAATATTCAGAAGAAAGAGAAAAGAAGCTGTTAAACTATCCATGGTCTGTGCCAGATCTCCAAATGTCTTCTCTGAAAGCTAATTACATCTTGGCATATGGAGTCTTGGCAAAAGTGTTGCAATAAAAATAGAGAACAAGAAAAGAAATAATTCTCTGCACTTAAAAAAAAAAAATCATAGAGCAAAACTCCTTGGTCTCCTGCTGCTAGCAAGCTGTTAATATAGAGCAGAAAGGAACGTTTCCTAATTTAGTATGGACTTTCTTGTAAGAACTGCCAATTCTTCAGATGCTGGAGGAGAGCTAGAGTAGCAGAGCTGTCCAGAATACCAGAGTTATAATTGTTTTTGTCAGTCTCTGCTGCCTATCAGCAGAGACACTGGCAAGTAATCCAATTAAAACAAGCATCTCTCATTTGGAGACTTGAAACTCAACAAGGAAATCCAAGCTTCAATGAGGAAAATGGGAATTTGCCCTCAGCTTCAGTGAAACCAGGATTGAAAGAATTGACCTTGATTTTAGAAATTATTGATGGGCAAGAAGGACATTTGAAGTACATGTGTAAAACTAAACTATTAATTAAATGCCACTGACTTTAATGTGGGACATTATGTTCCAAGTCTAGCTGTCAGACAATTCAGGAAGATTCACCCCAGCTACCTTTAGATTCCTACCACATAGATGTCCATCTCTCTCCTAGTCACTTTTCACACTTTTAAAGTCAGAGGACTCTCAGGCTACATCTGTGCTATTAAGTTAACGGTGTTGATTCTCCACACAGTTTCTGGAAATTGTTCCTGATGCATTTTCTGCCTGGGACCAAGTAACATGCTACCATGTAGTCCCCAGACTCATCTGAGGAGCTAACACAAGCCAGGGTCATTCCCCATGGGACTATGGATGCAGCTCTTCTGTTTCCCAGTGCAGAGGATTTGTTCACACTGGAGCAGGCAGCTGCCTTTGGTGTCAGATAGGGGGATGTAGACACAACCTGAGAGACTTGGTCCAGAGTACAGGTCAGCTTTGGAGAGGTCTGCATTCAGCCACATGAATGACTTTTGTGTGTCTGAGTAGATTAAATGTTTTTTTTCTTCCTAATAAAAAAACTATTCCACGGCACAACATTTCTTTGATGGCAAGGGCAAACATGGCAATCAAGCAAAAGCATCGTGTGTTGTAAAGTGAGATTAACAGGAAAGTACTGTCAGCAGCAACAGAACTGAATTCCTCTGCAGTTTTGATGCAGTGTTCATCCTCTCTGAGCCTGGCCTGGCAGGCAGAAATCTAGACAGCCTAGAAAACAAGTTCAATATGTTGCAGCTACTGTGCAACCCTTGATCTGCATTACTTAGAGCAAACGGGAACCTGATCATGTGCTCAATGCATGCCTGTATTAGAAATCGCAGTGTTTATCTTACTACATCTGACATTTACACACTAGCAATAGAATTAGGATTTTGACCTTCATAGAGAAGGAAAGAGAGTTAAAGCTAAATAGATACTGACCTGTCACATAGTGACAGCATATTCCTGGACATTTCTCAGATTTCATACACTTTGTGACTTTAAGTGCTCAAATATTTTTCTTCCAAGGTTTATTAAAAGAAAGCTAATCTTCAAACACTTGTGACTTTGGGTATGTGTTTGTGAAATTCAATTTGACATAGGATAGAGATAATATTAGTTTACCTAAGGCCATGAAGAAAATCAGCTTCAGTGACGCCAACCCCAGATCAGTTAAGAAGAGTGTGATTTTTCTAGGGTCTGAGTAGATATGCTATAAAAAGATGAGGAGGACATTTTAACCATCCAAACAAAAATTTTATGGAAGATATTTTCAGAATCAGCCAAGAGATTGTAATCCAAGTGCCACTGAAATAAAAAATAACGGGACTTCAAATCAGGACTATTTAAGAATTTTAAACAGATTGCATTTTAATGTTTCTTGCCCATGTCAATTTTCACCAGGAGTTAGTTGGGAAAGATACTCCTGCTTCTTTAAAATACTTTCATGATATATAATTAAAGTATATAAGGCAAGTATGTTACCGCTCAGTTTAAGGCTAAACAAAATACATTTCATTAAACTATTATAGACTTTGCTCTTGGTGGTCAGATCATAGAACCATAAAATCGTAGAAAGTCCTGAGCTAGAAGGGACCCACAAGGATCATTGAGTCCAATTCCTGATCCTGCACAGGACAACTACAAGAAATACATCATGTGCCTGAAAGCATTGTCCAAACACTTTTTGAGCTCTGTCAGGCTTGGTGCCGTGACCACTTCCCTGGGGAGCCTGTTTCAGTGCCCAACCACCCTCTGGGGGAAGAACCTTTTTTCTAATATCCAACCTAAACCTCCCTTGACACAACTTCAGGCAATTCCCTAGGGTCCTATCACTGGTCATCAGAGGTTACACAAATCCCCATTGATACTTTGCTACTTTAGATTTTGATCTGTTACACAGAGTTATTATATAAAGTTCTGGATTCATTTAGCCTAAAATTAAGAGGTTGAGTCATACCTGTTATAAAATCAGGGAGGTGTTTACTTTATTTAGCTTTACATCTTCTGCATTAATGAGGATATCACGATATGTAGGAACACTGCCCTGGGGAAACCACCAAGAAACTACTCCCTCATATAGATTATCTGTCCCCCCCCTCCAGTTATTCAAATTTACTATAATTTTTCAAGACCATATTATTTCTACAGCTTCACCTTGTATTTCATTACCAAGGACAACTGTAGCAAACAATGAAAATGCTCTCATTTATGCTAATGTTCTCTTTTTATTTTGCTTTTCATTCAGCAAACAGGGTTGTACTAATCTTCCTCAGCAACTGAAACACTTCAGTCTATTAATAGAACTAGATGTTCAATGTTCAGCTATCAAATGATGTTAAGCATATTTCTTACTCCAAAATCAAACAGTAAGAAAGAGGAATAGAGGTTAAAACACTAACACAATGATTGAAAAGGATGAGATTTATGAACATTTCATATACATTTCATATAGCTAGTGGTTTCTCCCATGTTTACAAATCAGTGATAATAGGGAACCAATCAAAGTCAGGGAATGAAATGCCTGTGTTAGACTCGCAAGTGTATGAATTGTGCTTTAATGAGGGCTGCATCTGGTCTTTCAGAGAACAGAAAGGTGCCCAGCGAGGCTTCTGTGAGAGCCAGCAGCACAGCCTGAGTGAGGTTTGGGCTCTGAAAACCACAGGCTGCAGTGAGAGCCCCAGACCCAGCCTCCATGTGGGAGCCCATGGCCATTGCTGGAACACTCACTGCAGTCCATAAGCAGATCCTCACAGAGATGATGGACAACCACGGGCCCTCTGATCCAGCAGGCAAAGGTACAGAAGCCCAGGGACTGTAAACTGAAGCCACATTGCCATGAATAGAAAAATAAAGTTAATGTTTAACTAAGAGGGCAATTAACCAACTTCATGATAAATCAAATAAAGTCTTTTATCCTTACAGGCCTTTAAACCATGCCTGAAAGCCATCTACTATGAAAATTATAGGTCAACTCTAAGTTAAGTTGTGGTCCTTGCTGTGTCTTGTGATTGACCCCTTCCCTCTCTACACATTGAGTAAATTGTTTCATTTTTGAGGAAGGTGATTTGAGGTTCCCAATAATCTGAATTTCATCCTTTGCCCTGCTTCCCTACTTCCTACTAAGAATTCCTCTTGAAGACCACCATGAACTTCCCTGACTGGCAGTGCAGACAAGTCCCACTGCTCTTCTGCAGTCTGTTGTGGGTGTCACTTGCATGGGCAGAGCAGGAGAAGAAATCACTTCTATTTAAATAGGGAGAATTTGGTCTGCAAATGGAGGTCAGGTCAGTCATGTTACAATTCTCCGAGAGCCATTGAATCCTCCCACTGGAGTCATCTTGGATTATTTAATCTAAAGAATGAAAGAGAGATCTGTTATGAAAAAGAGATGGGATCAGTACTGAGTGACATGATCACAGGCCAGGACTATGTGTCACTTGTAAGTTAAAACTTAGATTGTCAGCAATTTAGACTGTCAGTGAAGTCAAAGACATCACGTCTTGTTGAGAGCAAAATTAGGGCTGTTGTGCATGGTGTTCAGAAATAGCACAGTATGTAAATGCAATTAAACCAGTATCACTGATGACTCTGAGAGACTATGCCAGCAGAATAAGCCTTGGCAAAGCTGTGACTGGTTTTGAGGCCCCTCTTCCACTTCCCTTGTGGAGCAGCTACCCCCTAGGGAAAGAGGCATGACTTGTCTATGGCCTTTCATCCTGGATGTAGCTTTTAAGTCGCATCCCAGTGTGGTTCTGCTGTCAAGACCTTCCTGTGCCCACCCACACACCGCTGGATGAGCTTGGCACCTAGTTCCCAGATCTGCTGCAGGGTCCCCCAGAGTCATAGGAATTAGAGACTGTTTCAGTTCCTCAAGATCAGAACAGCTAGACCCAGACTTTTCTCAGATGTTTGCCTAATGTGCCTTTAAAAGCAGTGTCTATGGCCCCTGCTTGTTTTCATGCTGTAGACTAAGGTAGCACCATTGCGTCTGCCCTCGCTGAGCAGAAAATATTGCTTATCCCTTCCACAGCCACCTTGCCTGTATGCCATGACTCCTAAAATGCTCAGCCACACTTTCCCACTACTTCCCAATTGATCCTTTCTCTGAAACACTGCTCTTCTTTGGACATCTTGATCTAGCTACTCTTTCTAAAAGCTTCTGTTAGGACTAAACTTGAATTAAATTTGAATTTGAGATAGTAATTTTCCTAAGGGCTGTGCAAATGTTTGTGGAAAGTAGTCTCACCTCCAGCAGCTGAATTCAGCTATGTGCAATTTTCTTCTGCCTAGCACTAGGCCTTCTTCAAAAACTGTAGCAGGGAGATGAGTAAAGGTTTGTTCTGTTAACGAAGACAAAACCAAGGAGTGAGATGGTTTATTGTCATTGCTAGTATTCAGTCACTGTGTGGGAAACAGATTTCCCAAACCATAGGATTAAGGAAGATTCCCAGCCACAGAAACCTTTTTGAATGTTCTGCTAGCATGCAGGCCAAATTCTTACAAAGTCTACATAAGTCATGTTTAGAAATTTTAGCTAAAGTTTGAAGGACTTTTATGTTCACAAACCACATTCAAAACACTCTCAGAAAGTTTCTGGTCTTTGGTGCCAGCCCTCATGGGTGTACTGGAAGGAATATGTGTAATTGTGGACTGAGATTGGTCTAGTTTGACTTTTGCAGCATGCAACACACTGAGAAAGGATAATGTTGCTTTTTCTTGCTCATTGATTATGCTCTTGTATTGCTTTAATTCTCGAAATGAACTGCAACCAGTTAAACTTCAGAAATTTTAGGTAAGTTGGAAACAAGTAATAGCATAATACTAGAAAGATTTTGGCAGGGAGAAGTGAGTTTTGAAGGACAAAGCAATCACAGTGGGGCTAGATTGAAATTGGTGACTTAAAGGCAAACAACGTGAAATAATAAGGCAAATCCTAAAATAGCCTGGTCAGTCCTTATCCCTGCAGAAAAACCTCCAGTGATGTCTCAGGCAGCTGTTTTAACAATGGTTACTTAGAAGCATTTAGAAAATTAGTTTGCTTTGATTTCAGTAGTATCAGACACCTGAACTTCTTTTAGGAAGTTTACCAAAAATATGGGTTTAAGAAAATATGTCAGTATTTAGTTCCATATTAGCTTAAGTGGAAGGGAAGTGCTGTCCCAGAGGGATGTAAAGGGATACAGTCCAGAAGCACCACCTTATTGCAGTCTGTTTTGAAAGAATGACAAGAATGTGTCATATCTATTTTGATCCAAGGTTGAGTGGTAAAAACAATAAAACCCAGTGATATGTTAAATCAAAACTTAAGCCTGGCAACAGGATTTGTCCAGATTGAGGTGTTCACTGTACCTGACAGTTATTCTGCATAGTGTGAACAATCAAGTATATATAAGATTATATACATGTATGAGCATATAAATATATAAATCTTTATGTATTCTAAGTCACTAGCATGTCTACCAAAAAAACCTTCCCAAATACAAACATTGTTGCAGCATTAGCTATTTCTTCTGCAGGCAGACCAAAACACCTTCTCTGAATGATGTCTGTGCCTGCCACTCACTGTTATCCTTGTTGAGATAGCTGCACTATTTTTCTCCATCAGGGTAGTTCCAATATGACTTGCTGTGCCTTGCAGGTGCAGGTGCAGGGCCAAAACATAGTCCCTGTGCTAAAGAGCATCAAAGGAGTATAACTTTAATCAGACACGTTTCCTATTTAAGGCCCATAGCTGACTAATAATTGTAAAGCGTAATGTCAAATCTAGAAGATACTATTAATAAAAACTCTGCTAGCGGCTGTGTTGCCAGGTGGGGCAGCCAGGGAGACTGCAAGAGAGACAAAAAAAGGAAAGAGGCAAGGGAATCTGAGTCAGATTGGAAGGGAGGATAATGCAGGATGATGTGATGCAAAGTATATTGTCCATTGTAGCTAGTCCAGCATGTTAGAAGTCATAAAGATTTTTTCAGAATTTACTCACTGCAGGAACACTTTATTCTGCCCTTGATCTCTGTGCAAGTTTCTACTTGACATCAGTGGGAAATTCCCTTGCTGTCTATCAGCCTGAGGATCATCACCAAAAAGGACGCTGACAATCACTTCCCAGTGTCAGTAACTATCCAAATGAGCACTACTCTATTTACAGATTACACTCTTTCTGTCCACCCACTGTTCCCCACTTATTGATACATCAGCTTAATGACATGTTGTCAGACCAGCCTTGAAGACTCCAGCTTTTTAGATTTTTTTAAATTTTTTTTAACCCAGAAAGACCATAGGCAGCAGTGGTAGAGTTTACCTCTGCTCCTCTGCTAATATTCCTTATTCCCCAATGCCAGGGACCTGCAGGGAGCAGATAGAATTGAATTTCTGCCTTCCCTGTGTTTATGCTGCTAATGAAGGAGGCTCGTGGACACATTCATTCTGGGACACAGACAGCTATTTTTTGAGAAATGGGACTGAGAACACAGCTCATTTTGTCAGGGAAACTCAGCAGTGAAGACAATCACACTTGTTATTGAACTTCCAGGCTGCTTGCAGCCTTCTTCTGGGGGTTTCTGGGAGGGAGTGGAAGCTGTGCGACAACATTAATTAATGCAAGAGCCTGTTCATAACTCCCTGTCTGTGAGGGGGACCAGGTGGAAAGAGAAGGTGCTGAGACAGATGAGCATGCACTGCAGAGTTAACCAGCATATATACACTGTATGTAGTACATACCATACAGCTGGTGGCTTTTTGTCGAGGTCTTTTGCTCACACAGTAGTTGTTAGATGTTTTCTACTCTCACATCAGTGTGCTGCATCAGCCATGGCAGTAGGAGGGCACTGGGACACAGGCCCCTGAAACCCAATTCTCCTCCATACTAGGCAAATAGTGGCTTGGATCCTTCTTTTGACCCATAAAAAATCCCTTTGCTTTGCTGCATCCCTGGGGCTGTAAGTCTTCATCTCAGCTGCACGTTGGGTAAGCCAGTGCCTACAGTGCTGACACAGGGCTCTGGGTTTATGCAGTGGAGACACTTCCTAACAGCACAGGGAAAGCTGTGGCTGTGAATATAAAAAGCAGGTAATCCTATTTTCTACAAAGAGTATAAAGAGGGAAAAAAATCCGTTGAGACATTCTCAAATCTTTTTCCCTCCATCTCCTAAAACCCACAAGAAATTCTGCTAAAAAAGGCATTTGTCAAAAATATACACGAAAAATAGATCACTGCCTAAGTATGCCTGTGACTGGAGTAGAGAGGTACTGTCCTTTTCTGGAAATCCGGAGCTGGTATTGTACCCAACATGGCACTGCAGGCTTCCATGAATAGCCTCTGCCAACAGCATCTAGGAGTAGTTCCTTTGGAAAACTGCTGGAACACATACCTGTGATAACCTAACCAGCCACTGAGTGTCCTCTTTGCTCCATAAACCCATCTGGAAAAGTACTTGTGTGACAGAAAGGACAAGGGATGTTTGACTGTTAGGAACAAGACACAAACCTCGTGGTAAACTGGAGAGCATTAATTAACTCACCTGCTTGAACAGCACAGCGTTCAGACTCTTTGATCTGCAGTTTCTCTCTGATGTGAGTATTTGAACTTAAAGATCACAGCTTGCTTCTGGAGAATGGAAAGAATAAATTTCTTTCTGTTGTCTCCAGATGGGCTAAACCAGGGATGAATTTGACCCAGTGAAGCATAAGGCTGAGCTAGTGAGCACCAAAGCAATGCTTTTATATCTTCCTCTTCCTACTTAGGGGCTAAATCTCACAATGCAGCAGTCGTTGTCTTTCCTTCCCCATTAATTAATTGCAGTATATAGTTCTCCTGAAATGGCCCATGCATTGAAACAGATAGCCTGACTCATATTTTCCACTTAACATTGGCCAAGCTTTCCTGTCCAGGGATCAAATGCTACATCATTTGAGCCAAGACTCTCTATTTAATAACCATAACTCTTTTAATGGACTCAGTCTCCTCCTCATCTCTTGCTGGACAGGCATCTGGGTGCTCCTGACAGGTCAGAGAACGCTGCCAAGACCTCAGGGACCTGCAACACATTTCGTGACTTGTCAGCAGACAAGCTGTGACAGTTCAAGTCACTCCTAGATGACTTGGGACTGTGGGCAGCCACCAGCATGTCTCTCTCAGACTCTCCAGTTATGGTCCTACATAGGCAAGGTCATGCACAAAGCCATTTGCAGCTGCTCTGAGATGTTTAAAGTAATTTTTCATCTAACATTAGTCTGCTGACTGCAAACACCTTTGCCTTTGCTCAGCCACAGGACTCTCAGCACCTTGGTTCTCACTTCCTAATCCCTCTCCTTTACCATCTCAAGATGATTGCAGACAGCATCTCCTCTTTGTTGCTGTATAGAGGCACAGCTGAGCACCACTGCAGTAATCAAAATGTATTTATTGGTTTCTTGCTACTATATATAGGCTGTTAGGAAGTTTAAGTTTGAATCCCTGCTGGGGACGATCAGGAAATCATTAGGCAGAAGTAGAAGAAAATTAAATTCTAGAGGATACTGTTCTTCCTAAACTGTACCATAAGCATGTAAAAAATTATGCAAATACTTGCAAGAGGAGGGTCATGGATATCAGAGGAAATTCTCTCCCAGAAATTTCTGATGGAAGGAGAAACATGGCAGTGTCTGTGGATATATTTGCCACTTCGATTCCATCTGTGTACTCTTCTATGCTGACTTATAAAGAGTTACTGTGTTGAGACACCAAATGAACAGTATTCGGTTTCCCCCAGCAATTTATCCTTGTCTAATTAAAAACATAAACTCAGAATATCCTCTTGTTGTTCTGCAAGAGGGCAAATCTTGCTCAAGTCTGAACAAAGGCATCTAAAGATACCTGAGTTATGGAGCTTCCATTTCAGCCAACTGCCATCAGAGTAATCACAAAAGCATATCCCAGTGTCAGATATATTGTCTCAGTTTCACAGGTGGAGCTCTGACCTTAAATTTGAAGGACTGGCTCTAACTCCCGGGTCAGCTCTTGACCCACTGTCTCACTTGTTTCGCCCACCACTCCAGTAGAACTGAACAGTCTCACGTTTAAGAATTAAGTAGCGCTGTTGTGTGTTCTAAAGGTTTAAGCGTGTCAGATCGGTAGTACAGGTCCTCAGGTCTTACCTGGGATGGAGGCAGTGACCTTAAAGTGTGACTCCAGAAAATCTGTTTTATTGAAGCACAAAGCAAAATCCCCCTGCCACCCCTTTTTTTATATATCTTCAGAACATAAGTTACACAGCGACTGACTTTCAGCCAAAGAATATGTGAATAACTTTTTGCAACCAGTCACTGGGAAGGTTGGGCTTCACAAAATTACATAGCAGCTGAGGTTAGAAGGCACATCTGGAGCTCATCCAGTCCAATTCCCTGCTCAAAACAGGGTCACTTACATCAGACTGCCCAGGGCAATATCCTGTCAGGCTCTGAGCATCTCCAAGGATGGAGACTACACAACCTCTCTGAGAAACACATTCCATTTCCAACCACCCTCAGAATACAAAGGTATTTTCATATATTAAGTGGAATTTCCTGTATTTCAATTTGTGCCTATTGCCTCTTTTACTGTCACTGAACATCAGTGAGAAGACTTTGTCTCCATCATCTTTAGTCTCCCAAACAGGTATTTATAACCAAGGATAAGATCCCCCTGATCCTTTTCTGCTTCTGGCTAATAGTCTGAGCTCTCTCAGACTCTCTTTGCTCAAGAGATGCTCCAACCCCTTCGTCATCTTCACAGCCCTTCAATGGATTTGCTCCAATGTGTCCATGTCTCTCTCACACTGGAAAGCCCAGCACTGGATACAGAATGCAGGTGTGTTGCACCAGTGCTGAGCAGAGGGGAAGGATCACCTCCCTTAGCCTGCTGGCAATACTTTGTCTACTGCAGCCCAGGAGGCCATTGGTCTTCTTTGCTGCAAGGACAAATTTCTGTGTCATGGTCTACTTGGAATCCACAAGGGACACCATGGTCCTGTTCTGCAAAGCTGCTTTCCAGCTTGTTGGCACCCAGCCTATTATGGTGAATGGGGTTGTTCTTTGGCAGATGCAGGACTTTCCATTTCCATGTGTTGAATCTCACGAGATTCCTGTCAACCCATTTTTCCAGCCTGTTCAGGTTCCTCTGAATGGCAACATGACCGTCTGGTATATCAACCACTTCTTCCACTCTGTGTCACTTGAAAATCTTCTGAGGATGCACAGTCAAGTCATCTATGTCAGTAAAGCAGTGTTAAATAATATTTGGGCCAGGATCAAAGCCATGTTACACCACTAGTGGCTGACCTCTGGCTGAGCTGCTGCTGATAACAGAACATTGAGCCTGGAAGTGGATTGTTTGTGACCTCCTGTGTTGCCCCTTCAGAGGATATCAGAGTGCTTCAAGTCCCCCCTGCAGAACAGTCTATGAACGTGATGCTTCTTTCAGTTTTCTGAAGAAGCATCATCTGATGCTTTTATCAGCTCCATATCAGCTGTGCTTTTCTGACCACTATTCCAGACCCATGAGCTCTCAGCTGGCTCATCATCCACCCCTAGGCAGAGGTTATTGCCTTTCTGCTGCTCTCACACACAGGGGAACTTGCTTGACTTTCCACCCAGTCCCTCCCAAAGAGCCTTTACTCATCCATTGTAGCACTCCAGCCATCTCTACTATCCCATCACAACTCTGTGATCCCAATGAGAGTGTATTTGACAAGTTTTCTATTAAAAGTAAGCTATTTTTATTTTATTAAAGAAAAATGGTCAGGGTTAGCAGCCTTCAAATGCACATCACCCTGTTCATACAAAACCTTAACGAATAACACTCACAAAAAAAATCACCTTAAAAATGAGCTATATTGATGAAACAGAGAAACGTGGGAAAGATGAAGAGTCAGCAGCTCAGAAGACTAATATTCTCCAATAAAATATTAATAGACTGGGAAAGATTGTGGTTTATTGAAACTTAGACCTCATGAAAGCCAGTGGGATCTCAAAATCCCTTTCAGGGCAGAATAAAGTTTGTAATGGGAAACAGAGGCAGAGGAAGATAGTTGGCACCTGAGGAGACAGTCCTTATCTTAGGGCTCAGGAAACAGAAGTGTGTGTCTCCAGCAGGTATAAGGGTTTGCCTGGCTAGGACAGCTGCTTCTGCACTAAGACTGACTTGTAAAAGCTGTGCCAGGTGGAGATGTGTGGCAGTTTTTCATGTTCTTAGCCAGGGCAGCCAATTGGTGAAAATTCTGCCTAGATGGGGATGTTTCCTTGTTATGGTGCTCATCATAGGCCTTGCCACAATCATTTCAATGATTTCTTTTGCAAATACAGATGTGCTAGAAAGTAACTCACATGCCATGATGTTTTGCAGTTTTTTCATGTTTTTTGTCTTTCTGCTCTGTAGCCATGCATCTGTTCTTATTCAAATTATAATGCACTTCCTTCTCCTTTCTTCTCCTCTTCGTATTTTCACATTTTCCCTATACAGCTTGATGATTTTTTTTTAAGTGGTAATTATTGGAGGTTTGTATTCATCATATTTGTGTCAGTTTATACCCAGGAACACAAGAAGAATGAGTCCTTTCTGCATGCAGTCAAAACAGTTCCTTTGATAAAAATTGTCAACATAAGAGATCCCCCAGATAGAGAGTATATGACATATTAGACAATGCACTGCCCACACATGGTATGTTAGAATTCTCTCTGGTTTCATTTCTCTGCAAAAATTGTGTCCCAAGTCCAGGTGTGCAGCTCAGAGATAGAGATGATCAGCTGTAGTAGATCAGTAAGAGATGGTGACACCTTGAGGAAAGGAGTGAAGGATACAGATAAAGTGCTAAAAACGTGGGAGCAGCAAGGGAAAAGTGAAGGTGAAGTGAAGGATGGAGAAGGTTAAAGTGAGTCATTGTGAGAAGAAAGTAGTGTCAGACCAGATGTCATGGACTGAATGAAGGCTTTGGACAAGGTTTATCAGGGAAACTGTCCTGTTGAGTCACGAGGTGCAGAAAGGACCCTCTTGCTCTCTAAACTCCTCAGAAAGGAGTCTGCATGTAGCTGGATCCACTTCTAGTCCCAGACTTGGTCAATGATTTATGTCTAAAGGATTATATAGGTGTAATTGGGCCTCTATATGACTTTGTTGCACAGGATTAAGGACGGCAAGCCAAGCATATGGATAAAAAAAATGATTTATTTAAAATGATGATGATAATGATAATGATTAGACTACAAGGCTTTAATCAGAATTATTTACTACACAGTATACGTAGCTAGAACTATTAGTATAGTGCACTATTTATTAAATCAACAATTTCAAAGCTAGCTTAATAATTTTGAAGTAGAGATTGATGTTAGTCACCCATATCAATGACTTTGGGCAAATCTCTTTCACTCAGCCTTGAGGAGTGACCTTGAGGGGAGTCCCCAGTCAAGGAAGGAATCTCCACACACTCCTAGGAGAGGTGTGTTAAAGTCCCCACCACTAAAAAGTGGGAATGGACTTTTATAGGATAAAGTGACTGTCAGTCAGATATTTCCAGGTGAGCTGGGTCAGCTCAACAGCCTTTGGCTCAGCAGCCTTAGATAGGTCCTCAGTACTATCACTTGTTGGTTCCTTTGTCAGGACCCTTGTGGGCCACATCCTCACCAGTGCCAGTTTCTGCTAGAAAACATTGTTCTTCACATCCTCTGAATGTTTAACTTTGGGGCTGATGGATCAGGCTGGTCTCAGCATTCTTCAACACCAAAAACAGGACGACCCCACTCCTCCATCCACCAAAAACTTTTGCAAATAGAAAAAAGTTTGAGCTGTTTTACCCCCACTTAGGCAGATCATCCACCAGAGCTTTCCAAGGAGCCAAACATCTCTGCTTTGGATGCTCTTGGAAGTGCTTTTATCAGCGGGGCTTCCTCAGGCCTTCATGGCAAGGATTGAAGGTATAGGTATTATGTGGGATGAGGAAGCACATGATGTTCCCCTAAATTGGAGCTGAAGAAATATCCTGTTAATAAACCTGTAGTTTTCTTGTCCATCTGCCCAGCAACAAGAATCCAGAGTGCTGCCATGACCTCTGTTTTCGTTCAAGGTCTCTGGGTATTTGTCACTTCCAATTTTTGCATTTCTCCTAAACACGGACACAACACTCAGTGCTATAAGAGAGCAGAGAGCCAACGTGATGTGATGTGCAGACCTGCTTCCACTTTGTATATGTAGTTTCCTCTCACATAAAGTAATTCTTGGAGGAACTCACTGTCTTTAGGAATCCTTCCTTCCTGGAGGTTTGGGAGCTGATGAAGCATCATTTGGTCATTTTTTTTAAGATGAGACCTAGAATCATGTCAGTGATCCAACAGCTACAGGACAGAACAACCCAGTCTGCACTTAAACACCACTTGCCTTTGCTCCCAAGCTGCTGCCCCTGGAGAAATTTTTTCATTATCTGTTTACTTGGAAAGATTTGAGGAATAAGGACAAGAATCCTGTCTTCTTGATAAGCTTAAAATTGGTACAGAGCTTGCAGTGCTGATATTAATAAAGGATTGCAACAGTTCAGCTATTAATACATTTTCTCTGGCAGAGCTTAGCAGAATATGATGAATTCTGGGTATAGTATGTTATGCTAATTAGCATAAATATAGGAAAGCCCTTTTCCCTTCTGAATATAAGTATACTCCAAGCAACTACTGAAGGTAACATATGCACACAGGATCACAAGATTATATGTATCACTGACAACATCAGCTTATTAGCTACAAACATATGCTTTGTACAAGGAGAGGTTCTTATTGTTAAAGGAAGGGCAGGATACTGGCAGATGAGGTGAGGAGAAGTAGGTGGTGTAGCTCTTTAGATACAGTTCATAAAGACAATCTTGGAGTCTTCTTAGACTGAAAACTGCTTGTTTCTATATAAACATACTTCTATACAACAGCTCTTCAGGGCCTTTTTGGAAAAAAAAAAATGAAATGACCCAACCCTGTCCTTCCCATCACATTTATATCAGTTAATTAAAGCGGACTGGATTTCTTTTCCCCTTTTAATAAGAGCTATCATGCAAAGATGAAGGGGAAAAAAACAAGCCCCCCAAAGATATCTTTCTCCTCAATAGTCCAAGTATTCAGCTCCATGGAAATAAATAACCTTGTCTGAAATGTTTCCTTATATAATTTCCAAAAATGTAGTAACTCCATAGGAATAAGTGGGTGGTGGGGGGGCAGTTTCCTTTTCTTTTTAAATGCTGTCTTGACATAAGAAATGGAGAAACTTCCAAAGCTTTTGTAACCAATTGACAGAATTGGATGCTGGTATGAAATATTGCTTTTGGAAAGATAACCAGGACTGTGTCACAGTGGGAGCTACAGTAGGATAATGAAGCACAATCCTCCTAATTACAAGACCGAAACAAAACAAAATGCTAATGCTTCTCAAATCACATGTAGTGCAGAGACATAGTAGATGTTGCTGAAGTGGAGGTCTTTATATCTTTCCCCTTTCTTTTAGCACCCCTTTAAGCCAACAAGAATTTCTCTGCTCTTGTGGTTGTTCATATAAAGCAGAGTTTGGCTCATGTCTATTGATGGCACTGATATAAAGTGACTTTATCCCCTGAACCAAAAGTGGGGATTTATTGAGCAGCTGGAGCTTTGGATTTTACAGCATGTAAAACATAAGGTTGGGTCAAGAGTATCTTACGAAAGGCCAAGGGTCTCTACCAGGCATTGCTGAAATTAGCACTGAGTTTACCATACCTTCTGGTCAAACTTTTTTCAGGCATGTGGTGCAAAATCCATTGTGAATGGTGGAATTATTAGGTGGCCCTGAGCAACCTGGTCTAGTGGAAGGTGTCCCTGCCCAAGGCAGTGGGCTTTAACTAGGTGATCTTTAAGGTTCCTTCCAACCTGAACCATTCTATGATTCCAAATTTCTAGTTACTTGAGGTTGAATTGTATTTTCTCTGTGAACGCTTATGAGAAATTTTATATATGAGAGTAACAAGAGGAATTAGAAACAAATGTACAGCAGAATTTCATTTTTCATTCAGAAACTGTTAAGAGACTGATTTCTTCATCTCAAGTCTAGAAAATTACTTCAGGTGCCATACTTGAAGAACTAATAAGGATATGAGCAGCCTGATGTCACAAAGTTTACAGAAATCAATACAAAGTTCCCCACTGCCTTTCTAGTGTCTTACATGTTTGGGCTTTTTTTTTTTTTTTTTGTTAGGAATGAATGTTTCTATTTGACCTGTGTTGTGGTGCTTCATCATAAAAAATTAAGATGATACACAATATCTTCTATTATTCAGTACTACTCTGAAGATGCATCAAATGGAGTATGTTTTCCAAGCACAGGATGCCCCATCTACTGTTACTTACGCTGCAGTAAATTCCCTGGGGGATACATTATATGACTCAAAATCAGGTTGAAATAACACAGTCCCACTTGGTTCCTGGTAATCACATTGGAGAGGCACTTTGCACCATCCTATGCACAGACCGTGTTGTATTATTCAGATCCATCTTTTTAGTCTCTGTTTTCTTTCAAGTACACAAAACACAGGGATGGGTCATCAAAAGTTCAGGTTTTGGTGAGACAGCACTTGGGATTATGGTTCTAGCCTGGGTTCATAGTAAAAGGAATACATATATAAATAGCCACACCATAAGCCTGGTTGCTCCAGATCTTTTCCAGGTTGAAGGAAGAAGGAAAGACAAGGCAGAACTGAATCCTGCCATTCAGACAAAAAATGCTAGAAGACTCTTTGGGGGGGATTGTGGGATTTTTTCCCCCTATTCAATCTTAGATACCTTTATTTACAAAATGCCTATATCACCTGTTCTCTATCCAGTCAGTACAGGCTTTTACATTTGATGGAAACATAAGTGTAATAAAGGTAAAAATATTCTCCAAAATGATGTGTGGGTTAAAATGTGCTTGTTAACAGAAGTGTAATACCAAAAATTTGCAAAAGGCTTTGGCAATTGAGACAGATGCTTCAGAGAACAACTGTTTCTCCTTCTATCCCAGCAACAATTTATTGAAGGTCTGTATTTAGAAACATAGATTGTGGATGTCTTGCAGAGGGCTGCAGAAGTACAGCTGCTCCAATCATATTCTGTATAATTTTGATCACCAGGATCCAAGAGTAAGACCTGCAGTGCAAGGCTGCAGTTCTTTGAGCTTCAGGGTGGACTCCTGCAGTCTGAAAATTAAGTGATCTAAGCTGCCTAACAGTTCTTTGGATTTAATTGCTCAGAAGTACATGAGGATATTTTACATGTTATAGAGATGTTCTGAAAAAATTACTTATTTTTTCCTTTACATGTATTCTCTGTCAACCAGATAAAGTTAAGATTTCCTCTGTCTTACTGGTGCACTGTAAACATTGGTTAAGTGAAGAGTTGGAAGTATTTAATTATTGTGATAATATGAGGCCATTATACCCCATTGATTGTAGGTAACTGGCTCCAGGGAATGGACTGTATAAACATCTGAAGTGCTTTCCAGATACTAATTATTGCCACATCATCTCCATTTGAAGGTAGGGAAATTAAGGCATGGATCAGTGAGCACTGGGGCTTTCAAACACCACAAATCCCAGTCTAGACACTGAAATCCATACTGAAATTTTCCAACTAATTGCAGAGTTTTGCTCCTTCCAAGCTTGCTGTTGGGGAAATACACAGGTATTCAGGAGATGTGACTGAGGCCTTTTGGTTTGGCCAAGTCATCCTTGCTTGCCCTTAGCTTTCCATTAGTTCTGTTTGTGCAGAGCTTCTGGTGGTTAATACAGCTTGTGCCTGGGTGAACTAAGGACAAACTTTGGAATATGGGGGCCAAGAGGTTTGCTCTCTGTTGTGCTGTGAGCTGCTGGGGTGAGAGTTAGAAATTCCAGATTCAGCTTTCCAGATCTCCTGCCCTTCTATCTTTCAGTCTCTAGCAGCACCGAGTCACACCTCTGGTCCAGCACAGCCCTGTCACAGACAGAAATGCTGAAAGGCAGCTGAGGAAGTGAGCAGGAACGTGGGCTTCCCTCCAACATCACAAATGTGCAACGTCTCATTAATGCATTTAAATTAATGCTCTTGTAGCTTCCTGATGAGGACAAAAATATCTTGTGATGCAGGCATTTTCCCTTTTAGTGAACAGTGATGCCTCAAATAAATAGTCTGAAATAATTAAGTCTCTTTTTGAGCAGAAAGGTCAGCCACAGGTGAAGGAGTTGCACTAAGAATACCTTTAAACTGTTCTGTCTCTTGCCTCCATGATGAATTGCTGGAAGCTCTTTTTCAAAGCCTAGATATATTTAGACTTTCTTTGATAGATCATTCTTTTAATAGCGGATTGATTGGGCCAAGATAGGAGCAGATCAGCTGTAATTTGGCCTTAAAGTAGACAGTGATCTGGCAAAATGGATCCTCGTCTGCATCTCTTCCTCTGAGCTCTTATGTTTTATTCACTTACTGGCATCTGTGCTGAACTCTGCTACATTCACACGGGCCACCAGTACTCAAAAGAACAAGAAAATACCCAGGAAGGCATTTAAATACATTTAAATATCCTAAATTGGTGGGATTCAAACTTCAAGAGGCTGCAAGAGGGTGCTGAACTGGAGGCTGTAACATTGCTCTTCTGCTAGCAGTAACAAAGTCTTGGGATGAGCTCTGGACCTTGCACCGTCCAAAGCCTCTGCCATTCCAGGGGCTGTAATTTCCAACACCTCACATTATGACATGAAAAGAAAATGGAAGCTTATTTTTTAACCTGCTTTCCCCCCCCCCAAGAAATTACAAAAGTGGGTTTGCAGAGTTCTTCTGAAACTAAAGAAAGGTGCCTGAACACTGGTCCAAGAAAGATGCCCCCACTAGGATCAAACATCTGGAATGGCAAATCCCCATGGCAAAAAAGAGAGGCCATCAGATCCCCCAGGCTCTTAGCTTGTTTTATACGTTCTGCAACCAAAAAAAGGATGTCTTTTTACCTTAGCAGAGCAACAGCCAGCTCAGGTAGCCAAAATCTATGACTACAGCAGAGTTAAAATTTATTTCTCTGTAGCCATTCTAAATTGCTTGTGAACTAGAGAGGAAGGCACAGCACCCTGAACTTCAACTGCTTGAGCAATGCCCCTCAGCCATCATCAGTCTTTGCTGGGTGGAGTTTGAGGTGTCTGAGGCTGTTACAATGGTGCAACTACACAGATGGATTTCACTACAAACACAGGGAGAAAGAGGTGTTGCACTGGAAAGGAACAAGAAATGGGTTCTAGCTGCTGTCAGGTTGCTGAATGCAGAGCAATGCCATAAAAAAAGTCACCGCAAATTCAACCCCATTAAAGAACCTCATGCAACTACAGCAGTACTGCAAGCAACCTCAAAACTCAGAAAACAGTGGGAGAAATTTGGTTTTAACTGTTCAAAATGCTGCATTTTGGCTTTGGCCAAATTTCTAATTTTATTACTACTGGTTTGAACCTCTAAAAAACCCCTTTGAAATGGTAAAACATACACTTTAAACAAATCTTCAAAAGAAAATTTTTTACTCTGTTTAAGCTTCTGCAAAAGAGTTAAAAACCCTTCACCCAATTTTATCTTTGTTATCATTTTCCTGTTAATATTTTTTGAGTTTGATGGAAAAAAAGTTTCCCCTTAGCTCAACTTGAAGTCCCATCATGAATTCAAGAGGTTGAATCCATTCATCTCACAATGCTTTTGTTCTCATAGCTTGCTAGAAATGTCTACCAAAGACTTCAGCATATCACAAATGATCTTCTGCCTAACAAGGAGGATCAAGCTGGAATTAAGCTTGAGTGTTCCTCAGTTTGATTGCAGTCTCCAATAAAACAATCATAGAATCATAGAGTTGTAAAATGGTTTGGTTTGGAAAGGACCTTGAACACCATCGAGTTCCAACCCCCTGCTATGGGCAGGGACACCTTCCACTAGACCAGCTTGCTCCAAGTCCCATCCAACCTCCAGCCACAGTCACAGCCCAACCATTTGCTGCTGTGAAAATGGGATGGGACAGCAAGATGAACACATAGCCATGCAAGGAAGAAATATTTTCTCTTTTCATCAGAACAGAACTGATGTTTAGCTTGGGAGCCCAGGAGCTTATGACACCTTCTTTACAAGGTGAAACATTACAACACTGAGTGTGAGTTCAGGCTGCCTGAAGATTCAAACAAACATGGGGACATGTGGCCTTGCTACTGAACCTCAGTTAAAAACATATCAAATCTTCCCCGTTTACAGGGTCACAGGTCAGCAAACAGATCTTTGGCTGAGTGGGAACAGCCTGTTCAGTCCCTGCCGTTCTGTGCTCCTGCCCTGGCTGGTCACACATGTCCTCAGTGTCCAGCCCAAGAAGAAAATAGTGCCCTGGTTTGAATCTCCCTGAAGTTCTGAGCACGAGGAACTGCTGAGATACTGAAACCTTGAATTATTGTTTGCTCAACCTTTTAACAAGTTCTTGCCAAACTTTTCCATTTTGCTGTTTTTATTTTGTTAAACTGAAATAGAATCAGCTTTCAAACTATTTTTAGTGAGCAAAAAACTTGTTTCCCAAGCAAGAAACTTATAAAACTTCTTTCCAAGAAAGAATAATTATAAAAAGAAAGACCTTAAGTTAGCACATTTTGATAAAAAAAAAAATGTTTTCTCTTTTTTTAATCAATTCATCCATTCAAAAGAAAACTCTGAGAGCCTTTAACTTATTGTTGAAGAATTTCCATGGGTTTATGTTCCTATCAAAGTTTGCAGCTGTCAGACCACTATTCTCCTACCTGGGGTGTCTCCACTCCTCAGCTAGCCCTGAACTAAAATACAGGTTAAATAAATTACAGTAACTTTGGGCACTGAAAGGAACCATCTGGTGGAGATGGGACTAACAGATGTGCTTTCACTGTCAGTACCTCAGTCCACACACTTAAGAACTGCACTGCCATCCACCTCCTCGTTCACCTGCTTATTAATAATGTAGCACGTCTGCTCTTGCAGCGCTGAGGGAGCCCATTCATCTTGCCAGGCCCTGTGTAGTACCAGACGTTGTACTCCCAAAGCACTAAAGCCCTAATGCTCCAGTGAACTGTGTGCAGTGGCCTTGGAAGAAAATGAAGCACAGGACCAAAGCCTAAAGAATTGAGACAACTGCTCCCTGAACGGTACATAGAGTATTACTGATCACAGCCACACAGGGAATAAGTAATAGCAGAAAAAGAAAGCAAGCTCTTTTAAGTGCTACACCTACATATTAATTTCCAATTCAACTCTCCTCCTGAACAGATGAGAGCAAATCCTACTCCTTCCCTCTGTGTCTTCTAGACACACTGTCTCTGCTCACAGTTTCTTTGAATCTTCCATTGTGAAATCAAGCTAAGAAATAATATGGTTTAAGGAGCACATCCATGTTGTCACTGCTCAGGTATCCTGGACTCTTCCAAACCAGCATTTGCAATTTTCCTTCAAGGACAACTTGCTGGGTAGGCAGAGGGTTACTCCAAAGTAGAGCCCTGTGACCATGTTCTTGTGGCTACTTGCTAAGTAGCCCTTTTTAGGAACAGGAAAGATAATAGTGGTAGGAACAAGTTGCTTTGATAGTGCAGGGTCCCACATCCTTCAGGGTTGGAGGTATGGACATTTATTGTTCAGAAAAGGGGAATAAATATTTAATTTGGCAGATTCCCAGTGTCTTCCTTGCTCACTAAGCTATAGGAATTATGTGATACCTGGGAGCTGCAACAAAGTTATAGCCACACCATGGTTTCTTGTCTGAAGTCAACTTTGGTACTGTGCAGGCTGATCAACATTTATCTTTGTGCAATAAAGTACAGTTACATACAGTCAATGATTTTCCCTTTCTCCTTCTGAACACTGACATAGAGGAGGTGCAAATTATGAAACAGAAAGGCAGCATTTGAGAACAACAGAAGCCATAAATTTTGGACATCATTCAAGGGGATTGAGTATGTTGGGGTGGGTCTGGTAAACTGAAAAGCAGGTAGAAAAAAATCTGTGAGCTCCTGGCATTGTGCAGCTCACTGTTACTTTCAACGAGAGACTACATGAGTTTGAGAGCTGTGCCTGCCTGTGCAGGAGAATGTCCACCCTCAGACGAGCCATCTGAAAATTTGGATATGTGTGGGGGGTGGACTTAGAGGCTTTTGCTGGTCCTTCAGAGCTGTAGTGTTCAGAAAGCCCTGGAGAAGCTTGTCAGAGGCTGCTTTCAGTGGAAGAGGGAAGCATCATCTTGGAGATGAGTGGGCAAAGAAAAGGAGGCTGGAAATAGATTTTCAGTTTTACATTTGTGAAGACAGAAGTTGTCCTAACACAGGGCAGTTTCTTCCTCTGGGAAGTGATAAGTGGCATCCTTGGAAGACTGGAGTGAAATCTTGCAGCTACCAAAGACAGTGGACAGAAATTTTGCCTGGAGGATCACTGCCAGCCCATGGGGTGTTCTCCTCTCAAGAACTGAAGGTAAATAAGCATGGGATACCTATGCAAACCAGAGTGGGATGTCACATGTGAAGGACTGATAGCTGTCAATCATGCTGTAGCTCTGGGTTAAATTCCTTGAAATTAAAATACATGTCAGGTGCTTCAATCCTTTGTGTAGCAGGAGTAGAAGGATTTGACTAGATGACCTCCAGAGATCCCTTCCAACTTCAATCAGTCCTTGATTCTGTGATTCCATGAATATCTGAAGACTGCTTTCTATCCATCAGAGAATGGTTCCAACTGAGGTTATCAGGAATCTACTGGAATAGGACTATTGTTGTAAAGCAGACTGTGCCATGAGGACTTGACAGACAACATCTCCATTTCACGTTATGTGGTGCTTCATACAACCAGTTATGGTCCTACCCAGGGCTGGTGGTGAAGTTGTACCAGTTGTTTAATCATCCTCATATTTTACCTTCAGTGATGGAATCCATGTCATGAAGAAACATAATTCTGGCACTCAAGACACCCAAAACAAAGGCCTCTTCTCTCTTGCTCCACTAGAAGGGACTTGACTGAGGAGTTTGCAGTGGATCAGTTTATAGCAATTATAAACTGATATTCAAAGTTTTCTGCCATATGCAGCCACCATTTCTTCCTCTTTTCTACTTCAAATTGTGCCACATGGACATTTCTGTTCTGCATAACATTAGAAGCACTGGATACATATTTCTAGAAAACACCCAAAAGAGCTAAGCCAGGCTGCTGCCTTGTATAAAAATAGGCAGCATAAAGGAAAACAGTGGGTAAGTTCCCTGCAAGACAATTCTTTCAAGCATGACTTCTTCAGGTCTAAATGCAAAGAGGGAATTTGATGGGAGCCCTTTGTAAAACCAGTCACAGGCTGCACCTCCTAGTAACTCTGTACTAACTTTGTTTGATGTTAAATCTATAGCACAGATTTCCACTACTGACATTCCAATTAATTATTCTGATGTAAAGGAAAAATATTCAGTTGACAGACTCACTTTGACAGGGGGAGACTGAATTATATTAGGCACATTATGGAACCTTAAAAATTACCTAAAATAAAGAGGAGAAATCATTTCAGTCAGTAATGATTCCAATACATATTCCTCAGAGTTGCCAACTGTAGGGATAAGAGTTCAAATGTCAGTATTTTGGGTTGATCGTGTGATGTCCCAACACCTGGAAGGGAGACTCTCACCTTACTTTCATTCCCTTATGGTCAGGAGGGAAAGACAAAAATTCCAAGAGGCTCAGAAAAAGTTGTAAAACATGAGATTAGGGGAGACGAAGCAAAAGACCCATGAAGACCCATCTTTATTTGCTTGCTTTCCTTCTGTGAAGAATTTTTTCAGGCAGTGCTTTGACTTTTAATGCTTTAGTGCTGCCTTGCCTTGTGTGCTAAAAGGGCATGCCTGAAAATTAATCAAGGTAAGGCAGATCCAACCACGTGAAAGGGTTAAGCTCAGTGGGCTGAGAAACAAAGAAGTTTAGGATTAATAGTTTTTTCAAGGAAGTCAAGGACTGGGATGGTTAGAGCTCAGCTGAGCTAGAACCCAATGTTTGAAGGTATTGATACAATACATGAACCTTGCTGCTGAAATCCCTCCTCCTGTCTCAAAGACAGGGACTGTGCAAAATGATGGGACAAGATTATGGATGCACACATGCTTCCTGATTCAGTAAGGTGAGCATGAGTGAATTATGGATGACCTTTTGATTGGTTTTCAATGATCTTTTAATGGCACTGAGACGGTGTGAAGTTACAGTGTATTGATTTTCTTTACCCATGCAGTAATTTGTAGTGGTGGAGATTTATTTTCCTCTTCATGTTTTCCATGAAGCTGGTAGGCAGCGAGGCCAGTGGCAGATGGAAGTTGGTCTCCCATTCCTACGGATGGCACAGATGGCCACCTCTTGTGCTCTGTGGATCACTGAGTGCCAGGGGACTCGATAGTTAGGGAGAGCAGAGTTTGCATGGGGGATTTCTGTGGCCTCATTTCCACCACTGTCTGCTAGAACAGAGCTGCTGCAGTTGCAAACCTGGGAAAACTTGCCCTGGTAGCTCCTGGGCAAGGGGACCTGTCCTGCCAAGTATTTCCCTCAAGTGAGCACTGTTTCTATGAAGTTATTTTACAGTTGGTGGGGTATTTTTCTTGTTTGTTTGGTTTTTGGTGGTGTTTTTTGTTTTTGTTTGGGGGTTTGTGTTTGGTTTTTTGTTTCGTTGGTTTTTTGTTGTGTTTTTTGGGGGGGTTCTTGTGTTATGTGGTTTTGTTTTTTTTCTTTTAATAAATTTTGCTCACTTTGGGACCATCAGCACCAGCCCCACATTTATTCTGACCCTGAACAAGAGCTAATACAGACTCTGGCTTCCAGCCAGACCTTGTCACTGCAGAGAAAACATTTTGAGGCAACAGGTTAGGGTTAGGCTCATCTGCAGTCTTGGGAAGGATGGGCTGCCTGTCATAACTAACTTATTTTTCTGCACAGCTTTGAGGTTTCATGGACATCTCTACCACTCTTCTATCAGCAGATTTAAGGAGAAGACACTGCTTTTAGTCTTCCCAACATGATTCTTGTGTGCCCTTCTGCCTGACCTGTTTTCATGCAGTTCATGCAATGATCTGGAAGCCAGAAGGTGACATTTTTATCGGTTTGACTGCCTGCAGATCACAGACCACAGCTTCAAGTAAAATTAGGCCATAGATCTTAAAAAATAAAGATCAAAACTGCAACTCTGACTTAAGACCAATCTAAGAGTGCTGCACGCTTGACTAGGCTGTTCTGCCTTGTTCTTACTAGTTTTTCTGACTTGTTGGGCTTCACTTTGTGTTAGTTTAAGGCACAGCACAGCTAGATTCCTTCAATACTAATCCCTAAGAAACAAGCCCTGAAAAAAAGAATTTGACGTGTAGCTGTAAGGAAGAAGGAGGACATGGATGTACAAAGAGGGGAGAGGCAATGCATGAGCATATCTATGCTGCTAAACACAGAAGTGACAGTACAAGATTTAGGTTGGGTATTTGAACAACACAGCTGTGGCAGCACAATCTGTGTCTGGGTTAACAATCCCCTAAATCAGTCCCCATGGGGCCTCAGGTCTCTTTTAAAGCTAAACCACTCCTGCTGCCTGAATCAGCTGTGGTGTCAGTGCTGGACTCTGTACTTGCACTGTCTCATTTGGCATTCGGCAGTAGGGGCTTCCAGACCATGCTCAGTCACACTGGTAGGTTTTGTGGGCATCCAAGTAGTGAGTTTTAACTACATAATTGAAAGTGATCTTGAGGTAGTTTTGTCTGTGGATGGAGTCCTCCTTTGGAGCTTCAGAGAAAAAAGCATGATGGAGTTTGAGTTGGAGGTTGGTGTTAGATTCCCCAGCTAAAAACGAGATTAGAACTTTTCAACCTAAATGAGAAACTAGAAGCCTTAAAGTACTGCAAAAATTTTGCTTGATGAAATAGAGGAGCCAGAAGAAGGATAGAAAGAGAAGGGCAACAAAATTCAGCATCAGTGCTTACACTGAAACTGAGATCCCACTTACTTCTATGGTTATATAGCTTCACCTTCCATGTGCTGAGTCTTGCTATATATAAGACTCCTGGGTCAAGAGGTCCTCAAGCTTCAAATCTTTCATCCCAGGAAATGTTCCCTATGGTTCTGCTCTTCAGCACCTTTCTCAAAGCACGCCCTAGTAAAGTAGGACAAGACATTTTAATGAGTTTCACTCACACTGTAGACAGTGTTGCTTTCTGTTCCCGGTTCCTAGAGAGCCCCTGACTACTTTTTCAGGTACCAAATCTCTCTTCCTCTGTCACTGAAGCTCATGAGCAGCTGATCTCACAACCATTTTGATCCTGAAGTCTTTTGCACAGTAACTGACTTTCTGTTTGCCCTTTTCCTTCTTGTAAACACGATCTAGATGTTCCAGCTGAATGTTCATGTGGCTCCACTAGAATACACTCTGTGCACTCGTGTGAGGTTTACCAACCACTCCTGTGCTTTGTCATTCACAAGAATCCAGATGATCTATGAAAAAGCCAAGAAAAAGGCATATTATATTGACCAACAGATATATTCCCTTGCTGGTTTTCTCTGATTTTAAATATAAACTCTTTGACTGAAGCAGTTTCCTGTTTGACGAGGGCCAGCACAACCTACTGGGAGATGCTTACCAGCAGTCCCTCTGCACACTCCCAGCAGAGCCTGTTACAGCCTCCTGGCTGCAAGCTCTAGCTCGGCAGAAGCGCTTGCTTTTGATTACAGAGATCTCCAGTGTCAGCCAAGGAGGTGGATATCAAACCTGTGCATGCTGGGTGCTGCCAGCAACACATCATAAATAATAGTAATGGAGTGTAATTGCTCATTAAGCCAAATCACAGCCTGGAGCCCTCCATCTGGCCAAACTCCCTTCAACATCAGCGGGAGCTTTGCCAGCAGGTGTGCAATAGGATTGGGGTCCCAAGCAGTGGTACTGCCAACCACGTACAGTAGCACTACTACTGGGTTTTGATTCAGATCCCCTTGAAACTGCTGTGTGTCTTTGGATTGATCTAGAAGAATTTAGCTAACTCCCCTTGCGTTACACTTCTTCTCAGCCAGCACAGCTACATCTGTGCAACAGTTATCCCAGATGGAGCATGGAGGAGGAGAATTCCTGACACTGAGCTACAGGATTTTAATTTTAGAGAGGAGATGGAAACTCTTTCTTGTCGTGTCTCAAATGGTGTTTTGTACAGTTGTAATTTGAGGCTTGAAAATGTCCCAGAAGCCTGCAACTGAAAACCCCCAACATGTAATTGATATTGAAAAGTGTTGTGTCCCTGGTGCAAGGGCTATAAAAGGTGCACCTGGTGTGCCTGCCTATCAATCACCTATTGCTATTTGACATTGGTACAACCCTTTGCAAGTGAAAATAATTTACTGCCTTTGCCCATGAAAATTATTTACCATTCCCATTTCGGTTTGAACATTTACTGTTGTGGTTCAAAGCTGTGATGAATTGGTTAGCTATAAATTTTCTTTCCTCTCCCATTCTCCTCCCACCTCTTCCTAATGCAACACTGGGATGAAGGTTAAGGCATAGGGTGTTATCTGAAGGAAATGCTCCACTCTCAGTGCCCCATCCATCCTTGCTAATGCTTATAGCTCCCCTGTGGTATTGGGAAGTGTAATCGCTATTGTACTGAGGTAGAACAGGAGCTGGAGAGAGATAAATGGCCTAGTTATCAAAACTTCCTAGCCTCCCACAGCCCTCCTTGGGAATACAGCTATAAATGACATTCAAATGATGCTGATAGATGTGAGCTGAGCAGGCAGCAGAACGTGTGCGGTCCCGGTGCTGTGCCCAGGCCAGCCCCTCCTCGCTGAAAATGTCATGGAGATCTCAGCTATCCTGACACTGGCTGCAGACACTGGAGGATGTGTGTGAGATACGGTGCTGTCTGCTCTCAGCTGCTTGTAGACAAATCCCACGGGGTTGCAAAGGCTCAAAATCAAATGGTGACTGAGACGTTAAAGCTGGAGCTTGCAGAGCTGAAGGCAGAGGTGGTTTTTCTTCTTTGGCACAGATTCTGCTCAAGAGGATCACCTCAGAGGTGAAATACGGTAGGGAAAACAGCCCTTCTTCCACCTGGCACTGCAATGACAGAAGTATCACATTTGAGTGACTTGGGTCCAAAATAGTATGGCCTGTGGTGGGTCCAGAAATCACCTCCAGGAGCTTCCTTTCCATCTGTTGTCCTTCCTGGTGTGTGAAACAAGAGGACTGCACATCCCTCAGAAATGGAACAGGAGCAGCTAGAGTAGGTGGCAAATCTGCTTCTCTTATGAGTCTAGAAGGGCTCTTGGGTGTCTTGGCATCTCTTCAGGAGATACCAGGAAAATTCCCCCATCTGGAGGAGGAGAACCTCCCATGAAAACAACCAGCAATCTGTAAGGCTTTGAATCTTATTTTATTATTTTAATTGAATAATTTATTTAATGTTATTGCATTTTATTTTTAGACCCTTTGTTCCTCCTAAGGTGCAGATATGCGAACGCACTGCCGTGCAGACAGGTTTTTACTCAAGGGCACGTCTCAGAGGGGTTGTTTCTAGTGCGTTGTGCCAGAAATCCCAGAGCACCAAGAGTGTAGGGCAAAAAAAAGCTTGTCGCTTCCCGTCTTTCTTGCAGCCCAGAAACTGAAAGGAAAAGGCTACAGGCTGTCAATCACATCCCGTCAGGTTTTAGGTCCGAAGTCTGGACCAGGGTGCGGGTACACATGGCAAAGCAGAGCGAGGGGAGTTCTTGGGTCCTACGGGTCGAGGCGGACCCCTTGGGTCCGCAGCCGGGCTCGGGACCGGCGCTGCTCCCTCCAGGAGCCACCTGAGAGGGGACAGAGGCAGCATCTTCCGCGAGAGCCCCGTGCAAAAAGGGGCTCCCCGGCGGGACTGGGGCTGCCCGGCTGTGCTGCCCCCGAAACCCCGCTCCACGGGCGGCGGCTCCGGCTCGGCTCGGCTCGGCAAGAGCCGCAGCGGCAGCAGCGCCTCCAGCCACCCACCCGCCGCCTCTCCCGGCATCCTTCATCCCCATCCTCCGCTCCTTCCTGCGTCGGCAGTGGAAGCAGCCCCCCGCCGGGGGCCGGGGATGCCCTCCTCTCTCCCCCCTCCCCTCCAGCCGCAACGGAGGAGGGGGGCTGTGATGCTGCAGGGGGATCCCCGGGTGTCGAGCGGGGTCTCCCCTTCCGTCGGCTGCCGGGATCTCCCCGCTCGGCGCCGGCAGCCCCAGCGGCGGCTGCGAGGGGCTGTCGGTCGGGGGCTGGGGGGGCGCAGGGGGGGCAGTCCCGTGGCAGGGGGCCGGGACCGGTGCCCCCCACACCGCAGATGACTCGACAGCCGGGGCTGGGGGAGCGGGGGGCGGGCGCCCGGCTATTTGCTGGCTGCATACAATGGGCCACTCCCTAACGTGAGGGCTGGGGGGAGGCAGGAGCTGGGAGGAGGAGGAGGAGGAAGGGAAGGCGCGGGGGGGGTGGGGGGAGGAAGGGGCTCGGGCATCGGGCTGGTAAATAAACTCCGCGATGATTCCCCTCCCTCCCGCCGGCCCCAGGTGCGCGCCGAGCGCCTGCCTGCCCGCTGCCCGCCGGCGGGAATGACCTGACGGGGATGTGACCGACTCCCCCAGCCCACTGCCGCTTACCCCCCCCCATATATATATATATACATACATACATAGATGAATATATATATATAAATACATAGAGAAGTCGTTCTGGGGGGAGGGGCGGGGAGCTCGGATCATGGCCCTGGGGCTCCCGGGGCTGCCGCCGCCGCCGCCGATCCGCAGCTCGCCTCCGGGGCCCGACCATGGGGCTGAAGGCTCGGCGCGGCGCCGCGGGCGGTAGCGCGGCCGGCGGGGCGGCGGCGGCGGC